>NW_027512502.1:53225-87752 GCF_048772815.1 Callospermophilus lateralis
CCTCTTGATGTAGCCTAAAGCAGGGACTGGCGAATAACACTTATATTGAAAGGGGTTGTCAAACTTCCAAAACACTAGACTCTCCTGAAATCTCAACATATATTTTTTCATCGAATCTTCATGATACTTTCAAGTAATGATCAGTACACTGTCCCACTTGGATGCTCAAGTTTTGTTCTTTTACATTGAAGCATTGGTTTGCAGTAACAGTTTGAATTTTTAGATTTCACTCTGTTTTCTCCTATATTGACAGATGCAGTTAGAACTCTAAATCAAACACGGTTTGTGGTAGTTTCTTGAAACTTGACACAACAATGTAGTTCTACCTTCTTTCCCTAAGGTTTGTTTCCTCTTGATGTAGCCTTAAGCAGATACTGGCGAATAACACATTCAATGAAAGGCGTTGTTAGGCTGCCAAAACCTAGAGTCTCCTGAAATCTCACCATATATTTTTTCTTCCGAACTTCATGATACTTTCAAGTAATGAGCAGTACACCAATCAAACTTGGATGCCCATGTTTTGTTCTCCTAGGTTGAAGCATTCGTTTGCAATAACAGTTTGAATTCTTAGGTTTCACTCTGTTTTCTCCGTTATTGACAGATGCGTTCGAACTCTAAATCAAACACGGTTTGTGCTAGCTTCTTGAAACGTGACACAATACATAAGTTTTACGTTCTATCTCTAAAGTTTTTTTCCTCTTGATGTAGCCTAAAGCAGGGACTGGCGAATAACACGTATATTGAAAGAGGTTGCCAAACTTCCAAAACACTAGAGTCTCCTGAAATCTCAACATATATTTCTTCATCCAATCTTCATGATACTTTCAAGTAATGAGCAGTACACCAATCAAACTTGGATACCCATGTTTCGTTCTCCTAGGTTGAAGCATTCGTTTGCAGTAACAGTTTGAATTTTTAGGTTTCACTCTGTTTTCTCCTATATTGACAGATGCAGTTCGAACTCTATATCAAACACGGTTTGTGCTAGCTTCTTGAAACTTGACACAATACACTAGTTCAACGTTCTATCTCTAAGGTTTGTTTCCTCTTGATGTAGCCTTAGGCAGATACTGGTGAATGACACATTCAATGAAAGGCGTTGTTAGGCGGCCAAAACACTAGACTCTCCTGAAATCTCAACATAAATTTTTGCTTCCAACCTTCATGATACTTTCAAGTAATGAGCAGTACACCAATCAAACTTGGATGCCCATGTTTTGTTCTCCTAGGTTGAAGCATTCGTTTGCAATAACAGTTTGAATTCTTAGGTTTCACTCTGTTTTCTACTATATTGACAGATGCGTTCAAACTCTAAATCAAACATGGTTTGTGCTAGCTTCTTGAATCTTGACACAATACATTAGTTTTACGTTCTATCTCTCAGGTTTGTTTCCTCTTGATGGAGCCTAAAGCAGGGACTGGCGAATAACACGTATATTGAAAGGGGTTGCCAAACTTCCAAAACACTAGATTCTCCTGAAATCTCAACATTTATTTTTTCATCCAATCTTCATGATACTTTCAAGTAATGATCAGTACACCGTCCCACTTGGATGCTTGAGTTTTGTTCTTTTACGTTGAAGCACTCGTTTCCAGTATCAGTTTGAATTTTTAGGTTTCACTCTGTTTTCTCCTATATTGATAGATGCAGTTAGAACACTAAATCAAACACGGTGTGTGCTAGCTTCTTGAAATGACACAATACATTAGTCCTACATTCTATCTCTAAGGTTTGTTTCCTCTTGATGTAGCCTAAAGCAGGGTCTGGCGAATAACACTTATATTGAAAGGGGTTGCCAAAGTTCCAAAACACTAGAGTCTCCTGAAATCTCAACATATATTTTTTCATCCAATCTTCATGATACTTTCAAGTAATGATCAGTACACCAATCCCACTTGGATGCTCAAGTTTCGTTCTTTTACGTTGAAGCATTCGTTTGCAGTAACAGTTTGAATTTTTAGGTTTCACTCTGTTTTCTCCTATATTGACAGATGCAGTTAGAACTCTAAATCAAACACGGTTTGTGCTAGTTTCTTGAAACTTGACACAATACAGTAGTTCTACGTTCTATCTCTAAGGTTTCTTTCCTCTTGATGTAGCCTTAAGCAGATACTGGTGAATGACAAATTCAATGAAAGGCGTTGTTAGGCTGCCAAAACACTAGAGTCTCCAGAAATCTCAACATAAATTTCTGCTTCCAACCTTCATGATACTTTCAAGTAATGAGCAGTACACCAATCAAACTTGGATGCCCCAGTTTTGTTGTCCTAGTTTGAAGCATTCCTTTGCAGTAACAGTTTGAATTTTTACGTTTCACTCTGTTTTCTCCTATATTGACAAATGCAGTTCGAACTCTATATCAAACACGGTTTGTGCTAGCTTCTTGAAATGACACAATACATTAGTCCTACATTCTATCTCTAAGGTTTGTTTCCTCTTGATGTAGCCTAAAGCAGGGACTGGCGAATAACACTTATATTGAAAGGGGTTGCCAAACTTCCAAAACACTAGAGTCTCCTGAAATCTCAACATATATTTTTTCATCCAATCTTCATGATACTTTCAAGTAATGATGAGTACACCAATCCCACTTGGATGCTCAAGTTTCGTTCTTTTACGTTGAAGCACACGTTTGCAGTAACAGTTTGAATTTTTAGGTTTCACTCTGTTTTCTCCTATATTGACAGATGCAGTTAGAACTCTAAATCAAACACGGTTTCTGGTAGCTTCTTGAAACTTGACACAATACAGTAGTTCTACGTTCTATCTCTAAGGTTTGTTTCCTCTTGATGTAGCCTTAAGCAGATCCTGGTGAATGACACATTCAATGAAAGGCGTTGTTAGGCTGCCAAAACACTAGAGTCTCCTGAAATCTCAACATAAATTTTTGCTTCCGACCTTCATGATACTTTCAAGTAATGAGCAGTACACCAATCAAACTTGGATGCCCAAGTTTCGTTCTCCTAGGTTGAAGCATTCGTTTGCAGTAACAGTTTGAATTTTTAGGTTTCACTCTGTTTTCTACTATATTGACAGAGGCGTTCGAACTCTAAATCAAACACGGTTTGTGCTAGCTTCTTGAAACTTGACACAATACATTAGTTCTACGTTCTATCTCTAAGGTTTGTTTCCTCTTGATGTAGCCTAAAGCAGAGACTGGAGAATAACATTTATATTAAAAGGGGTTGCCAAACTTCCAAAACACTAGAGTCTCCTGATGTCAACACATATTTTTTCATCCACTCTTCATGATACTTTCAAGTAATGATCAGTACAACAATCCCACTTGGATGCTCAAGTTTCGTTCTTTTACATTGAAGATTTCGTTTGCAGTAACAGTTTGAATTTTTAGGTTTCACTCTGTTTTCTCCTATATTGACAGATGCAGTTAGAACTCTAAATCAAACACGGTTTGTGCTAGCTTATTGAAACTTGACACAATAATGTAGTTCTATGTTCTATCTCTAAGGTTTGTTTCCTCTTGATGTAGCCTTAAGCAGATACTGGTGAATGACACATTCAATGAAAGGCGTTGTTTGCCTGCCAAAACACTAGAGTCTCCTGAAATCTCAACATAAATTTTTGCTTCCGACCTTCATGATACTTTCAAGTATGAGCAGTACACCAATCAAACTTGGATGCCCATGTTTCGTTCTCCTAAATTGAAGCATTCTTTTGCAGTAACAGTTTGAATTTTTAGGTTTCATTCTGTTTTCTACTATATTGACGGATGCGTTCGAACTCTAAATCAAACACGGTTTGTGCTAGCTTCTTGAAACTTGACACAATACATTAGTTCTACTTTCTATCTCAAAGGTTTGTTTCCTCTTGATGTAGCCTAAAGCAGGGACTGGCGAATAACACTTATATTGAAAGGCGTTGCCAAAGTTCCAAAACACTAGAGTCTCCTGAAATCTCAACATATATTTTTTCTTCCAATCTTCCTGATACTTTCAAGTAATGATCAGTACACCAATCCCACTTGGATGCTCTAGTTTCGTTCTTTTAAGTTGAAGCATTCGTTTGCAGTAACAGTGTGAATTTTTAGGTTTCACTCTGTTTTCTCCTATATTGACAGATGCAGTTAGAACACTAAATCAAACACGGTTTGTGCAAGCTTCTTGAAACTTGACACAATACAGTAGTTCTACGTTCTCTCTCTAAGGTTTGTTTCCTCTTGATGTAGCCGTAAGCAGACACTGGTGAATGACACATTCAATGAAAGGCGTTGTAAGACTGCCAAAACACTACAATCTACTGAAATCTCAACATAAATGTTTGATACCGACCTTCATGATACTTTCAAGTAATGAGCAGTACACCAATCAAACTTGGATGCCCAAGATTCATTGTCCTAGGTTGAAGCATTCGTTTGCAGTAACAGTTTGAATTTTTAGGTTTCACTCTGTTTTCTCCTATATTGACAGATGCAGTTCGAACTCTATATCAAACACGGTTTGTGCTAGCTTCTTGAAACTTGACAAATTCATTAGTTCTACGTTCTATCTCTAAGGTTTGTTTCCTCTTGATGTAGCCTTAAGCAGATACTGGTGAATGACACATTCAATGAAAGGCGTTGTTAGGCTGCCAAAACACTAGAGTCTCTTGAAATCTCAACATAAATTTTTGCTCCCGACCTTCATGATACTTTCAAGTAATGAGCAGTACACCAATCAAACTTGGATGCCCAAGTTTCGTTGTCCTAGGTTGAAGCATTCGTTTGCAGTTACAGTTTGAATTTTTAGGTTTCACTCTGTTTTCTACTATATTGACGGATGCGTTCGAACTCTAAATCAAACACGGTTTGTGCTGGCTTCTTGAAACTTGACACAATACATTAGCTCTACGTTCTATCTCTCAGGTTTGTTTCCTCTTGATGTAGCCTAAAGCAGGGACTGGCGAATAACACTTATATTGAAAGGGGTTGTCAAACTTCCAAAACACTAGACTCTCCTGAAATCTCAACATATATTTTTTCATCGAATCTTCATGATACTTTCAAGTAATGATCAGTACACTGTCCCACTTGGATGCTCAAGTTTTGTTCTTTTACATTGAAGCATTGGTTTGCAGTAACAGTTTGAATTTTTAGATTTCACTCTGTTTTCTCCTATATTGACAGATGCAGTTAGAACTCTAAATCAAACACGGTTTGTGGTAGTTTCTTGAAACTTGACACAACAATGTAGTTCTACCTTCTTTCCCTAAGGTTTGTTTCCTCTTGATGTAGCCTTAAGCAGATACTGGCGAATAACACATTCAATGAAAGGCGTTGTTAGGCTGCCAAAACCTAGAGTCTCCTGAAATCTCACCATATATTTTTTCTTCCGAACTTCATGATACTTTCAAGTAATGAGCAGTACACCAATCAAACTTGGATGCCCATGTTTTGTTCTCCTAGGTTGAAGCATTCGTTTGCAATAACAGTTTGAATTCTTAGGTTTCACTCTGTTTTCTCCGTTATTGACAGATGCGTTCGAACTCTAAATCAAACACGGTTTGTGCTAGCTTCTTGAAACGTGACACAATACATAAGTTTTACGTTCTATCTCTAAAGTTTTTTTCCTCTTGATGTAGCCTAAAGCAGGGACTGGCGAATAACACGTATATTGAAAGAGGTTGCCAAACTTCCAAAACACTAGAGTCTCCTGAAATCTCAACATATATTTCTTCATCCAATCTTCATGATACTTTCAAGTAATGAGCAGTACACCAATCAAACTTGGATACCCATGTTTCGTTCTCCTAGGTTGAAGCATTCGTTTGCAGTAACAGTTTGAATTTTTAGGTTTCACTCTGTTTTCTCCTATATTGACAGATGCAGTTCGAACTCTATATCAAACACGGTTTGTGCTAGCTTCTTGAAACTTGACACAATACACTAGTTCAACGTTCTATCTCTAAGGTTTGTTTCCTCTTGATGTAGCCTTAGGCAGATACTGGTGAATGACACATTCAATGAAAGGCGTTGTTAGGCGGCCAAAACACTAGACTCTCCTGAAATCTCAACATAAATTTTTGCTTCCAACCTTCATGATACTTTCAAGTAATGAGCAGTACACCAATCAAACTTGGATGCCCATGTTTTGTTCTCCTAGGTTGAAGCATTCGTTTGCAATAACAGTTTGAATTCTTAGGTTTCACTCTGTTTTCTACTATATTGACAGATGCGTTCAAACTCTAAATCAAACATGGTTTGTGCTAGCTTCTTGAATCTTGACACAATACATTAGTTTTACGTTCTATCTCTCAGGTTTGTTTCCTCTTGATGGAGCCTAAAGCAGGGACTGGCGAATAACACGTATATTGAAAGGGGTTGCCAAACTTCCAAAACACTAGATTCTCCTGAAATCTCAACATTTATTTTTTCATCCAATCTTCATGATACTTTCAAGTAATGATCAGTACACCGTCCCACTTGGATGCTTGAGTTTTGTTCTTTTACGTTGAAGCACTCGTTTCCAGTATCAGTTTGAATTTTTAGGTTTCACTCTGTTTTCTCCTATATTGATAGATGCAGTTAGAACACTAAATCAAACACGGTGTGTGCTAGCTTCTTGAAATGACACAATACATTAGTCCTACATTCTATCTCTAAGGTTTGTTTCCTCTTGATGTAGCCTAAAGCAGGGTCTGGCGAATAACACTTATATTGAAAGGGGTTGCCAAAGTTCCAAAACACTAGAGTCTCCTGAAATCTCAACATATATTTTTTCATCCAATCTTCATGATACTTTCAAGTAATGATCAGTACACCAATCCCACTTGGATGCTCAAGTTTCGTTCTTTTACGTTGAAGCATTCGTTTGCAGTAACAGTTTGAATTTTTAGGTTTCACTCTGTTTTCTCCTATATTGACAGATGCAGTTAGAACTCTAAATCAAACACGGTTTGTGCTAGTTTCTTGAAACTTGACACAATACAGTAGTTCTACGTTCTATCTCTAAGGTTTCTTTCCTCTTGATGTAGCCTTAAGCAGATACTGGTGAATGACAAATTCAATGAAAGGCGTTGTTAGGCTGCCAAAACACTAGAGTCTCCAGAAATCTCAACATAAATTTCTGCTTCCAACCTTCATGATACTTTCAAGTAATGAGCAGTACACCAATCAAACTTGGATGCCCCAGTTTTGTTGTCCTAGTTTGAAGCATTCCTTTGCAGTAACAGTTTGAATTTTTACGTTTCACTCTGTTTTCTCCTATATTGACAAATGCAGTTCGAACTCTATATCAAACACGGTTTGTGCTAGCTTCTTGAAATGACACAATACATTAGTCCTACATTCTATCTCTAAGGTTTGTTTCCTCTTGATGTAGCCTAAAGCAGGGACTGGCGAATAACACTTATATTGAAAGGGGTTGCCAAACTTCCAAAACACTAGAGTCTCCTGAAATCTCAACATATATTTTTTCATCCAATCTTCATGATACTTTCAAGTAATGATGAGTACACCAATCCCACTTGGATGCTCAAGTTTCGTTCTTTTACGTTGAAGCACACGTTTGCAGTAACAGTTTGAATTTTTAGGTTTCACTCTGTTTTCTCCTATATTGACAGATGCAGTTAGAACTCTAAATCAAACACGGTTTCTGGTAGCTTCTTGAAACTTGACACAATACAGTAGTTCTACGTTCTATCTCTAAGGTTTGTTTCCTCTTGATGTAGCCTTAAGCAGATCCTGGTGAATGACACATTCAATGAAAGGCGTTGTTAGGCTGCCAAAACACTAGAGTCTCCTGAAATCTCAACATAAATTTTTGCTTCCGACCTTCATGATACTTTCAAGTAATGAGCAGTACACCAATCAAACTTGGATGCCCAAGTTTCGTTCTCCTAGGTTGAAGCATTCGTTTGCAGTAACAGTTTGAATTTTTAGGTTTCACTCTGTTTTCTACTATATTGACAGAGGCGTTCGAACTCTAAATCAAACACGGTTTGTGCTAGCTTCTTGAAACTTGACACAATACATTAGTTCTACGTTCTATCTCTAAGGTTTGTTTCCTCTTGATGTAGCCTAAAGCAGAGACTGGAGAATAACATTTATATTAAAAGGGGTTGCCAAACTTCCAAAACACTAGAGTCTCCTGATGTCAACACATATTTTTTCATCCACTCTTCATGATACTTTCAAGTAATGATCAGTACAACAATCCCACTTGGATGCTCAAGTTTCGTTCTTTTACATTGAAGATTTCGTTTGCAGTAACAGTTTGAATTTTTAGGTTTCACTCTGTTTTCTCCTATATTGACAGATGCAGTTAGAACTCTAAATCAAACACGGTTTGTGCTAGCTTATTGAAACTTGACACAATAATGTAGTTCTATGTTCTATCTCTAAGGTTTGTTTCCTCTTGATGTAGCCTTAAGCAGATACTGGTGAATGACACATTCAATGAAAGGCGTTGTTTGCCTGCCAAAACACTAGAGTCTCCTGAAATCTCAACATAAATTTTTGCTTCCGACCTTCATGATACTTTCAAGTATGAGCAGTACACCAATCAAACTTGGATGCCCATGTTTCGTTCTCCTAAATTGAAGCATTCTTTTGCAGTAACAGTTTGAATTTTTAGGTTTCATTCTGTTTTCTACTATATTGACGGATGCGTTCGAACTCTAAATCAAACACGGTTTGTGCTAGCTTCTTGAAACTTGACACAATACATTAGTTCTACTTTCTATCTCAAAGGTTTGTTTCCTCTTGATGTAGCCTAAAGCAGGGACTGGCGAATAACACTTATATTGAAAGGCGTTGCCAAAGTTCCAAAACACTAGAGTCTCCTGAAATCTCAACATATATTTTTTCTTCCAATCTTCCTGATACTTTCAAGTAATGATCAGTACACCAATCCCACTTGGATGCTCTAGTTTCGTTCTTTTAAGTTGAAGCATTCGTTTGCAGTAACAGTGTGAATTTTTAGGTTTCACTCTGTTTTCTCCTATATTGACAGATGCAGTTAGAACACTAAATCAAACACGGTTTGTGCAAGCTTCTTGAAACTTGACACAATACAGTAGTTCTACGTTCTCTCTCTAAGGTTTGTTTCCTCTTGATGTAGCCGTAAGCAGACACTGGTGAATGACACATTCAATGAAAGGCGTTGTAAGACTGCCAAAACACTACAATCTACTGAAATCTCAACATAAATGTTTGATACCGACCTTCATGATACTTTCAAGTAATGAGCAGTACACCAATCAAACTTGGATGCCCAAGATTCATTGTCCTAGGTTGAAGCATTCGTTTGCAGTAACAGTTTGAATTTTTAGGTTTCACTCTGTTTTCTCCTATATTGACAGATGCAGTTCGAACTCTATATCAAACACGGTTTGTGCTAGCTTCTTGAAACTTGACAAATTCATTAGTTCTACGTTCTATCTCTAAGGTTTGTTTCCTCTTGATGTAGCCTTAAGCAGATACTGGTGAATGACACATTCAATGAAAGGCGTTGTTAGGCTGCCAAAACACTAGAGTCTCTTGAAATCTCAACATAAATTTTTGCTCCCGACCTTCATGATACTTTCAAGTAATGAGCAGTACACCAATCAAACTTGGATGCCCAAGTTTCGTTGTCCTAGGTTGAAGCATTCGTTTGCAGTTACAGTTTGAATTTTTAGGTTTCACTCTGTTTTCTACTATATTGACGGATGCGTTCGAACTCTAAATCAAACACGGTTTGTGCTGGCTTCTTGAAACTTGACACAATACATTAGCTCTACGTTCTATCTCTCAGGTTTGTTTCCTCTTGATGTAGCCTAAAGCAGGGACTGGCGAATAACACTTATATTGAAAGGGGTTGTCAAACTTCCAAAACACTAGACTCTCCTGAAATCTCAACATATATTTTTTCATCGAATCTTCATGATACTTTCAAGTAATGATCAGTACACTGTCCCACTTGGATGCTCAAGTTTTGTTCTTTTACATTGAAGCATTGGTTTGCAGTAACAGTTTGAATTTTTAGATTTCACTCTGTTTTCTCCTATATTGACAGATGCAGTTAGAACTCTAAATCAAACACGGTTTGTGGTAGTTTCTTGAAACTTGACACAACAATGTAGTTCTACCTTCTTTCCCTAAGGTTTGTTTCCTCTTGATGTAGCCTTAAGCAGATACTGGCGAATAACACATTCAATGAAAGGCGTTGTTAGGCTGCCAAAACCTAGAGTCTCCTGAAATCTCACCATATATTTTTTCTTCCGAACTTCATGATACTTTCAAGTAATGAGCAGTACACCAATCAAACTTGGATGCCCATGTTTTGTTCTCCTAGGTTGAAGCATTCGTTTGCAATAACAGTTTGAATTCTTAGGTTTCACTCTGTTTTCTCCGTTATTGACAGATGCGTTCGAACTCTAAATCAAACACGGTTTGTGCTAGCTTCTTGAAACGTGACACAATACATAAGTTTTACGTTCTATCTCTAAAGTTTTTTTCCTCTTGATGTAGCCTAAAGCAGGGACTGGCGAATAACACGTATATTGAAAGAGGTTGCCAAACTTCCAAAACACTAGAGTCTCCTGAAATCTCAACATATATTTCTTCATCCAATCTTCATGATACTTTCAAGTAATGAGCAGTACACCAATCAAACTTGGATACCCATGTTTCGTTCTCCTAGGTTGAAGCATTCGTTTGCAGTAACAGTTTGAATTTTTAGGTTTCACTCTGTTTTCTCCTATATTGACAGATGCAGTTCGAACTCTATATCAAACACGGTTTGTGCTAGCTTCTTGAAACTTGACACAATACACTAGTTCAACGTTCTATCTCTAAGGTTTGTTTCCTCTTGATGTAGCCTTAGGCAGATACTGGTGAATGACACATTCAATGAAAGGCGTTGTTAGGCGGCCAAAACACTAGACTCTCCTGAAATCTCAACATAAATTTTTGCTTCCAACCTTCATGATACTTTCAAGTAATGAGCAGTACACCAATCAAACTTGGATGCCCATGTTTTGTTCTCCTAGGTTGAAGCATTCGTTTGCAATAACAGTTTGAATTCTTAGGTTTCACTCTGTTTTCTACTATATTGACAGATGCGTTCAAACTCTAAATCAAACATGGTTTGTGCTAGCTTCTTGAATCTTGACACAATACATTAGTTTTACGTTCTATCTCTCAGGTTTGTTTCCTCTTGATGGAGCCTAAAGCAGGGACTGGCGAATAACACGTATATTGAAAGGGGTTGCCAAACTTCCAAAACACTAGATTCTCCTGAAATCTCAACATTTATTTTTTCATCCAATCTTCATGATACTTTCAAGTAATGATCAGTACACCGTCCCACTTGGATGCTTGAGTTTTGTTCTTTTACGTTGAAGCACTCGTTTCCAGTATCAGTTTGAATTTTTAGGTTTCACTCTGTTTTCTCCTATATTGACAGATGCAGTTAGAACACTAAATCAAACACGGTGTGTGCTAGCTTCTTGAAATGACACAATACATTAGTCCTACATTCTATCTCTAAGGTTTGTTTCCTCTTGATGTAGCCTAAAGCAGGGTCTGGCGAATAACACTTATATTGAAAGGGGTTGCCAAAGTTCCAAAACACTAGAGTCTCCTGAAATCTCAACATATATTTTTTCATCCAATCTTCATGATACTTTCAAGTAATGATCAGTACACCAATCCCACTTGGATGCTCAAGTTTCGTTCTTTTACGTTGAAGCATTCGTTTGCAGTAACAGTTTGAATTTTTAGGTTTCACTCTGTTTTCTCCTATATTGACAGATGCAGTTAGAACTCTAAATCAAACACGGTTTGTGCTAGTTTCTTGAAACTTGACACAATACAGTAGTTCTACGTTCTATCTCTAAGGTTTCTTTCCTCTTGATGTAGCCTTAAGCAGATACTGGTGAATGACAAATTCAATGAAAGGCGTTGTTAGGCTGCCAAAACACTAGAGTCTCCAGAAATCTCAACATAAATTTCTGCTTCCAACCTTCATGATACTTTCAAGTAATGAGCAGTACACCAATCAAACTTGGATGCCCCAGTTTTGTTGTCCTAGTTTGAAGCATTCCTTTGCAGTAACAGTTTGAATTTTTACGTTTCACTCTGTTTTCTCCTATATTGACAAATGCAGTTCGAACTCTATATCAAACACGGTTTGTGCTAGCTTCTTGAAATGACACAATACATTAGTCCTACATTCTATCTCTAAGGTTTGTTTCCTCTTGATGTAGCCTAAAGCAGGGACTGGCGAATAACACTTATATTGAAAGGGGTTGCCAAACTTCCAAAACACTAGAGTCTCCTGAAATCTCAACATATATTTTTTCATCCAATCTTCATGATACTTTCAAGTAATGATGAGTACACCAATCCCACTTGGATGCTCAAGTTTCGTTCTTTTACGTTGAAGCACACGTTTGCAGTAACAGTTTGAATTTTTAGGTTTCACTCTGTTTTCTCCTATATTGACAGATGCAGTTAGAACTCTAAATCAAACACGGTTTCTGGTAGCTTCTTGAAACTTGACACAATACAGTAGTTCTACGTTCTATCTCTAAGGTTTGTTTCCTCTTGATGTAGCCTTAAGCAGATCCTGGTGAATGACACATTCAATGAAAGGCGTTGTTAGGCTGCCAAAACACTAGAGTCTCCTGAAATCTCAACATAAATTTTTGCTTCCGACCTTCATGATACTTTCAAGTAATGAGCAGTACACCAATCAAACTTGGATGCCCAAGTTTCGTTCTCCTAGGTTGAAGCATTCGTTTGCAGTAACAGTTTGAATTTTTAGGTTTCACTCTGTTTTCTACTATATTGACAGAGGCGTTCGAACTCTAAATCAAACACGGTTTGTGCTAGCTTCTTGAAACTTGACACAATACATTAGTTCTACGTTCTATCTCTAAGGTTTGTTTCCTCTTGATGTAGCCGAAAGCAGAGACTGGAGAATAACATTTATATTAAAAGGGGTTGCCAAACTTCCAAAACACTAGAGTCTCCTGATGTCAACACATATTTTTTCATCCACTCTTCATGATACTTTCAAGTAATGATCAGTACAACAATCCCACTTGGATGCTCAAGTTTCGTTCTTTTACATTGAAGATTTCGTTTGCAGTAACAGTTTGAATTTTTAGGTTTCACTCTGTTTTCTCCTATATTGACAGATGCAGTTAGAACTCTAAATCAAACACGGTTTGTGCTAGCTTATTGAAACTTGACACAATAATGTAGTTCTATGTTCTATCTCTAAGGTTTGTTTCCTCTTGATGTAGCCTTAAGCAGATACTGGTGAATGACACATTCAATGAAAGGCGTTGTTTGCCTGCCAAAACACTAGAGTCTCCTGAAATCTCAACATAAATTTTTGCTTCCGACCTTCATGATACTTTCAAGTATGAGCAGTACACCAATCAAACTTGGATGCCCATGTTTCGTTCTCCTAAATTGAAGCATTCTTTTGCAGTAACAGTTTGAATTTTTAGGTTTCATTCTGTTTTCTACTATATTGACGGATGCGTTCGAACTCTAAATCAAACACGGTTTGTGCTAGCTTCTTGAAACTTGACACAATACATTAGTTCTACTTTCTATCTCAAAGGTTTGTTTCCTCTTGATGTAGCCTAAAGCAGGGACTGGCGAATAACACTTATATTGAAAGGCGTTGCCAAAGTTCCAAAACACTAGAGTCTCCTGAAATCTCAACATATATTTTTTCTTCCAATCTTCCTGATACTTTCAAGTAATGATCAGTACACCAATCCCACTTGGATGCTCTAGTTTCGTTCTTTTAAGTTGAAGCATTCGTTTGCAGTAACAGTGTGAATTTTTAGGTTTCACTCTGTTTTCTCCTATATTGACAGATGCAGTTAGAACACTAAATCAAACACGGTTTGTGCAAGCTTCTTGAAACTTGACACAATACAGTAGTTCTACGTTCTCTCTCTAAGGTTTGTTTCCTCTTGATGTAGCCGTAAGCAGACACTGGTGAATGACACATTCAATGAAAGGCGTTGTAAGACTGCCAAAACACTACAATCTACTGAAATCTCAACATAAATGTTTGATACCGACCTTCATGATACTTTCAAGTAATGAGCAGTACACCAATCAAACTTGGATGCCCAAGATTCATTGTCCTAGGTTGAAGCATTCGTTTGCAGTAACAGTTTGAATTTTTAGGTTTCACTCTGTTTTCTCCTATATTGACAGATGCAGTTCGAACTCTATATCAAACACGGTTTGTGCTAGCTTCTTGAAACTTGACAAATTCATTAGTTCTACGTTCTATCTCTAAGGTTTGTTTCCTCTTGATGTAGCCTTAAGCAGATACTGGTGAATGACACATTCAATGAAAGGCGTTGTTAGGCTGCCAAAACACTAGAGTCTCTTGAAATCTCAACATAAATTTTTGCTCCCGACCTTCATGATACTTTCAAGTAATGAGCAGTACACCAATCAAACTTGGATGCCCAAGTTTCGTTGTCCTAGGTTGAAGCATTCGTTTGCAGTTACAGTTTGAATTTTTAGGTTTCACTCTGTTTTCTACTATATTGACGGATGCGTTCGAACTCTAAATCAAACACGGTTTGTGCTGGCTTCTTGAAACTTGACACAATACATTAGTTCTACTTTCTATCTCTAATGTTTGTTTCTTCTTGCTGTAGCCTTTAGCAGGGACTGGTGAATAACACTTATATTGAAAGGGGTTGCCAAACTTCCAAAACACTAGAGTCTCTTGAAATCTCAACATATATTTTTTCATCCAATCTTCATGATACTTTCAAGTAATGATCAGTACACCAATCCCACTTGGATGCTCTAGTTTGATACTTTTACGTTGAAGCATTCGTTTGCAGTAACAGTTTGAATTTTTAGGTTTCACTCTGTTTTCTCCTATATTGACAGATGCAGTTAGAACTCTAAATCAAACACGGTTTGTGGTAGCTTTTTGAAACTTGACACGATACAGTAGTTCTACGTTCTATTTCTAAGGTTTGTTCCTCTTGATGTAGCCTTAAGCAGATACTGGTGAATGACACACTCATTGAAAGGCATTGTTACGCTGCCAAAACACTAGAGTCTCCTGAAATCTCAAATAAAATTTTTGCTTCCGACCTTCATGATACTTTCAAATAATGATCAGTACACCAATCAAACTTGGATGCCCATGTTTCGTTCTCCTAGGTTGAAGCATTCGTTTACTGTAACAGTTTGAATTTTTAGGTTTCACTCTGTTTTCTCCTATATTGACAGATGCAGTTCGAACTCTATATCAAACACGGTTTGTGCTAGCTTCTTGAATCTTGACACAATACATTAGTTCTACGTTCTATCTCTAAGGTTTGTTTCCTCTTGATGTATCCTAAAGCAGGAACTGGCGAATAACACTTATTTTGAAAGGGGTTGCCAAACTTCCAAAACATTAGAGTCTCCTGAAATCTCAACATATATTTTTTCATCCAATCTTCATGATACATTCAAGTAATGATCAGTACACCAATCCCACTTAGATGCTCAAGTTTCGTTCTTTTACGTTGAACCATTCGTTTACAGTAACAGTTTGAATTTTTTGGTTTCACTCTGTTTTCTCCTATATTGACAGATGCAGTTAGAACTCTAAATCAAACACGGTTTGTGCTAGCTTCTTGAAACTTGACACAATACAATAGTTCTACGTTCTATCTCTAAGGTTTCTTTCCTCTTGATGTAGCCTTAAGCAGATACTGGTGAATGACACATTCAATGAAAGGTGTTGTTAGGCTGCCAAAACACTAGAGTCTCCTGAAATCTCAACATAAATTTTTGCTTCCGAACTTCATGATACATTCAAGTAATGAGCAGTACACCAATCAAGCTTGGATGTCCAAGTTTCGTTCTCCTAGGTTGAAGCTTTCGTTTGCAGTAACAGTTTGAATTTTTAGGTTTCACTCTGTTTTCTCCTATATTGACAGATGCAGTTCGAATTCAATATCAAACACGGTTTGTGCTAGCTTCTTGAAACTTGACACAATACATTAGTTCTACTTTCTATCTCAAAAGTTTGTTTCCTCTTGATGTAGCCTAAAGCAGGGACTGGCGAATAACACTTATATTGAAAGGGGTTGCCAAAGTTCCAAAACACTAGAGTCTCCTGAAATCTCAACACATATTTTTTCATCCAAACTTCATGATACTTTCAAGTAATGATCAGTACACCAATCCCACTTGGATGCTCAAGTTTCGTTCTTTTACGTTGAAGCATTCGTTTGCAGTAACAGTGTGAATTTTTAGTTTTCACTCTGTTTTCTCATATATTGACAGATGCAGTTAGAACAGTAAACCAAACACGGTTTGTGCAAGCTTCTTGAAACTTGACACAATACAGTAGTTCTACGTTCTCTCTCTAAGGTTTGTTTCCTCTTGATGTAGCCGTAAGCAGACACTGGTGAATGACACATTCAATGAAAGGCGTTGTAAGGCTGCCAAAACACTAGAATCTCCTGAAATCTCAACATAAATTTTTGATTCCGACCTTCATGATACTTTCAAGTAATGAGTAGTACACCAATCAAACTTGGATGCCCAAGTTTCGTTGTCCTAGGTTGAAGCATTTGTTTGCAGTAACAGTTTGAATTTTTAGGTTTTACTCTGTTTTCTCCTATATTGACAGATGCAGTTCGAACTCTATATCAAACACGGTTTGTGCTAGCTTCTTGAAACTTGACAAATTCATTAGTTCTACGTTCTATCTCTATGGTTTGTTTCCTCTTGATGTAGCCTAAAGCAGGGACTGGTGAATAACACTTATATTGAAAGGGGTTGCCAAACTTCCAAAACACTAGAGTCTCCTGAAATCTCAACATATATTTTTTCATCCAATCTTCATGATACTTTCAAGTAATGATCAGTACACCAATCCCACTTGGATGCTCAAGTTTCGTTCTTTTACTTTGGAGCATTCGTTTGCAGTAACAGTTTGAATTTTTAGGTTTCACTCTGTTTTCTCCTATATTGACAGATGCAGTTAGAACTCTAAATCAAACACAGTTTCTGGTAGCTTCTTGAAACTTGACACAATACAGTAGTTCTACGTTCTATCTCTAAGGTTTGTTTCCTCTTGATGTAGCCTTAAGCAGATACTGGTGAATGACACATTCAATGAAAGGCGTTCTTAGGCTGCCAAAACACTAGAGTCTCCTGAAATCTCAACATAAATTTTTACTTCCGACCTTCATGATACTTTCAAGTAATGAGCAGTACACCAATCAAACTAGGATGCCCAAGTTTTGTTCTCCTAGGTTGAAGCATTCGTTTGCAGTAACAGTTTGAATTTTTAGGTTTCACTCTGTTTTCTCCTATATTGACAGATGCAGTTCAAACTCTATATAAAATACGGTTTCTGATAGCTTCTTAAAATGACACAATACATTAGTTCTACGTTCTATCTCTAAGGTTTGTTTACTCTTGATGTAGCCTAAAGCAGGGACTGGCGAATAACACTTATAATGAAAGAGGTTGCCAAACTTCCAAAACACTACAGTCTCCTGAAATCTCAACATATATTTTTTCATCCCATCTTAATGATACTTTCAAGTAATGATCAGTACACCAATCCCACTTGGATTCTCAAGTTTCGTTCCTTTACGTTGAAGCATTCGTTTGCAGTAACAGTTTGAATTTTTAGGTTTCACTCTGTTTTCTCCTATATTGACAGATGCAGTTAGAACTCTAAATCAAACACGGTTTGTGCTAGCTTCTGAAACTTGACACAATACAGTAGTTCTACGTTCTATCTCTAAGGTTTGTTTCCTCTTGATGTAGCCGTAAGCAGATACAGGTGAATGACA
The DNA here is from genome assembly GCF_048772815.1 of Callospermophilus lateralis. Lineage (NCBI taxonomy): Eukaryota > Metazoa > Chordata > Mammalia > Rodentia > Sciuridae > Callospermophilus > Callospermophilus lateralis. The sequence continues at coordinate 71,011 of NW_027512502.1, forward strand.
CATTCAATGAAAGGCGTTGTTTGGCTGCCAAAACACTAGAGTCTCCTGAAATCTCAACATAAATTTTTGCTTCCGACCTTCATGATACTTTCAAGTATGAGCAGTACACCAATCAAACTTGGATGCCCATGTTTCGTTCTCCTAAATTGAAGCATTCTTTTGCAGTAACAGTTTGAATTTTTAGGTTTCATTCTGTTTTCTACTATATTGACGGATGCGTTCGAACTCTAAATCAAACACGGTTTGTGCTGGCTTCTTGAAACTTGACACAATACATTAATTCTACTTTCTACCTCTAAGGTTTGTTTCCTCTTGATGTAGCCTAAAGCAGGGACTGGTGAATAACAGTTATATTGAAAGGGGTTGCCAAACTTACAAAACACTAGAGTCTCTTGAAATCTCAACATATATTTTTTCATCCAATCTTCATGATACTTTCAAGTAATGATCAGTACACCAAATCCACTTGGATGCGCAAGTTTCGTTGTTTTACGTTGAAGCATTTGTTTGCAGTAACAGTGTGAATTTTTAGGTTTCACTCTGTTTTCTCCTATATTGACAGATGCAGTTAGAACACTAAATCAAACACGGTTTGTGCAAGCTTCTTGAAACTTGACACAATACAGTAGTTCTACTTTCTATCTCTAAGGTTTGTTTCTTCTTGATGTAGCCTTAAGCAGATACTGGTGAATGACACATTCAACGAAAGGCGTTGTTAGGCGGCCAAAACACTAGAGTCCCCTGAAATCTCAACATAAAATTTGCTTCCGACCTTCATGATACTTTCAAGTAATGAGCAGTACACCAATCAAGCTTGGATGCCCAAGTTTCGTTCTCCTAAGGTTGAAGCATTCATTTGCAGTAACATTTGAATTTTTAGGTTTCACTCTGTTTTCTCCTATTTTGACAGATGCAGTTCGAACTCAATATCAAACACGGTTTGTGCTAGCTTCTTGAAACTTGACACAATACATTAGTTCTACTTTCTATCTCAAAGGTTTGTTTCCTCTTGATGTAGCCTAAAGCAGGGACTGGTGAATAACACTTATATGGAAACGGGTTGCCAAACTTCCAAAACACTAGAGTCTCCTGAAATCTCAACACATATTTTTTCATCCAATCTTCATGATACTTTCAAGTAATGATCAGTACACCAATCCCACTTGGATGCTCAAGTTTCGTTGTTTTACGTTGAAGCATTCGTTTGCAGTAACAGTTTGAATTTTTAGGTTTCACTCTGTTTTCTCCTATATTGACAGATGCAGTTAGAACTCTAAATCAAACACGATTTGTGCTAGCTTCTTGAAACTTGACACACTACAGTAGTTCTACGTTCTCTTTCTAAGGTTTGTTTCCTCTTGATGTAGCCGTAAGCAGATACTGGTGAATGACACATTCAATGAAAGGCGTGGTTAGGCTGCCAAAACACTAGAGTCTCCTGAAATCTCAACATAAATTTTTGCTTCCGACCTTCATGATACTTTCAAGTAATGAGCAGTACACCAATCAAACTTGGATGCCCAAGTTTCGTTCTCCTAGGTTGAAGCATTCGTTTGCAGGAACAGTTTGAATTTTTAGGTTTCACTCTGTTTTCTACTATATTGACAGATGCGTTCGAACTCTAAATCAAACACGCTTTGTGCTAGCTTCTTGAAACTTGACACAATACATTAGTTCTACGTTTTATCTCTAAGGTTTGTTTCCTCTTGATGTAGCCTAAAGCAGGGACTGGCGAATAACACTTATATTGAAAGGGGTTGCCAAACATCCAAAACAATAGAGTCTCCTGAAATCTCAACACATATTTTTTCATCCAATCTTCATGACACTTTCAAGTAATGATCAGTACACCAATCCCACTTGGATGCTCAAGTTTTGTTTTTTCACGTTGAAGAATTCGTTTGCAGTAACAGTTTGAATTTTTAGGTTTCACTCTGTTTTCTCCTATATTGACAGATGCAGTTATAACTCTAAATCAAACACGGTTTGTGCTAGCTTCTTGAAACTTGAAACAATACAGTAGTTCTACGTTCTCTCTCTAAGGTTTGTTTCCTCTTGATGTAGCCGTAAGCAGATACTGGTGAATGACACATTCAATGAAAGGCGTTGTTAGGCTGCCAAAACACTAGAATCTCCTGTAATCTCAACATAAATTTTTGCTTCCAACCTTCATGATACTTTCAAGTAATGAGCAGTACACCAATCAAACTTGGATGCCCATGTTTCGTTCTATTAGGTTGAAGCATTCGTTTTCAGTAACAGTTTGAATTTTTAGCTTTCCCTCTGTTTTCTCCTATATTGACAGATGCAGTTCGAACTCTATATCAAACACGGTTTGTGCTAGCTTCTTGAATCTTGACACAATACATTAGTTCTACGTTCTATCTCTAAGGTTTGTTTCCTCTTGATGTAGCCTAAAGCAGGGACTGGAGAATAACACTTATTTTGAAAGGGGTTGCCAAACTTCCAAAACATTAGAGTCTCCTGAAGTCTCAACATATATTTTTTCATCCAATCTTCATGATACTTTAAAGTAATGATCAGTACACCAATCCCACTTGGATGCTCAAGTTTCGTTCTTTTACGTTGGAGCATTCGTTTGCAGTAACAGTTTGAATTTTTAGGTTTCACTCTGTTTTCTGCTATATTGACAGATGCAGTTAGAACTCTAAATCAAACACGGTTTTTGCTAGCTTCTTGAAACTTGACACAATACAATAGTTCTACGTTCTATCTCTAAGGTTTGTTTCCTCATGATGTAGCCTTAAGCAGATACTGGTGAATGACACATTCAATGAAAGGCGTTGTTTGGCGGCCAAAACACTAGAGTCCCCTGAAATCTCAACATAAATTTTTGCTTCCGACCTTCATGATACTTTCATGTAATGAGCAGTACACCAATCAAGCTTGGATGCCCAAGATTCGTTCTCCTAGGTTGAAGCATTCGTTTGCAGTAACAGTTTGAATTTTTAGGTTTCCCTCTGTTTTCTCCTATATTGACAGATGCAGTTCGAACTCAATATCAAACACGGTTTGTGCTAGCTTCTTGAAACTTGACACAATACATTAGTTCTACTTTCTATCTCAAAGGTTTGTTTCCTCTTGATGTAGCCTAAGTCGGGGACTGGTGAATAACACTTATATGGAAACGGGTTGCCAAACTTCCAAAACACTAGAGTCTCCTGAAATCTCAACACATATTTTTTCATCCAATCTTCATGATACTTTCAAGTAATGATCAGTACACCAATCCCACTTGGATGCTCAAGTTTCGTTCTTTTACGTTGAAGCATTCGTTTGCAGTAACAGTGTGAATTTTTAGGTTTCACTCTGTTTTCTCCTATATTGACAGATGCAGTTAGAACACTAAATCAAACACGGTTTGTGCAAGCTTCTTGAAACTTGACACAATACAGTAGTTCTACTTTCTATCTCTAAGGTTTGTTTCTTCTTGATGTAGCCTTAAGCAGATACTGGTGAATGACACATTCAATGAAAGGCGTTGTTAGGCTGCCAAAACACTAGAGTCTCCTGAAATCTCAAGATAAATTTTTGCTTCCGACCTTCATGATACTTTCAAGTAATGAGCAGTACACCAATCCGACTTGGATGCTCAAGTTTTGTTCTTTTACGTTGAAGCGTTCGTTTGCAGTAACAGTTTGAATTTTTAGGTTTCACTCTGTTTTCTCCTATATTGACAGATGCAGTTAGAACTCTAAATCAAACACGATTTGTGCTAGCTTCTTGAAACTTGACACAATACAGTAGTTCTACGTTCTCTCTCTAAGGTTTGTATCCTCTTGATGTAGCCGTAAGCAGATACTGGTGAATGAAACATTCAATGAAAGGCGTGGTTAGGCTGCCAAAACACTAGAGTCTCCTGAAATCTCAACATAAATTTTTGCTTCCGACCTTCATGATACTTTCAAGTAATGAGCAGTACACCAATCAAACTTGGATGCCCAAGTTTCGTTCTCCTAGGTTGAAGCATTCGTTTGCAGTAACAGTATGAATTTTTAGGTTTCACTCTGTTTTCTCCTATATTGACAGATGCAGTTCAAACTCTATATCAAACACGGTTTGTGCTAGGTTCTTGAAACTTGACAAATACATTAGTTCTACGTTCTATCTCTAAGGTATGTTTCCTCTTGATGTAGCCTAAAGCAGGGACTGGCGAATAACACTTATATTGAAAGGGGTTGCCAAACTTCCAAAACACTAGAGTCTCCTGAAATCTCAACATATATTTTTTCATCCAATCTTCATGATACTTTCAAGTAATGATCAGTACACCAATCCCAATTGGATGCTCAAGTTTCGTTCTTTTACGTTGATGCATTCGTTTGCAGTAACAGTTTGAATTTTTAGGTTTCATTCTGTTTTCTCCTTTATGGACAGATGCAGCTAGAACTCTAAATCAAACACGATTTGTGCTAGCTTCTTGAAACTTGACACAATACAGTAGTTCTACGTTCTCTCTCTAAGGTTTGTTTCCTCTTGATGTAGCCATAAGCAGATACTGGTGAATGACACATTCAATGAAAGGCGTGGTTAGGCTGCCAAAACACTAGAGTCTCCTGAAATCTCAACATAAATTTTTGCTTCCGACCTTCATGATACTTTCAAGTAATGAGCAGTACACCAATCAAACTTGGATGCCCATGTTTCGTTCTCCTAGGTTGAAGCATTCGTTTGCAGTAACAGTTTGAATTTTTAGGTTACACTCTGTTTTCTACTATATTGACAGATGCGTTCTAACTCTAAATCAAACACGGTTTGTGCTAGCTTCTAGAAACTTGACACAATTCATTAGTTCTACGTTCTATCTCTAATGTTTGTTTCCTCTTGATGTAGCCTAAAGCAGGGACTGGCGAATAACACTTATATTGAAAGAGCTTGCCAAACTTCAAAACACTAGAGTCTCCTGAAATCTCAACATATATTTTTTCATCCAATCTTCATGATACTTTCAAGTAATGATCAGTACACCAATCCCACTTGGATGCTCAAGTTTCGTATTTTTACGTTGAAGCATTCGTTTGCAGTAACAGTTTGAATTTTTAGGTTTCACTCTGTTTTCTCCTATATTGACAGATGCAGTTCGAACTCAATATCAAACACGGTTTGTGCTAGCTTCATGAAGCTTGACACAATACATTAGTTCTACTTTCTATCTCAAAGGTTTGTTTCCTCTTGATGTAGCCTAAAGCAGGGACTGGTGAATAACACTTATATGGAAACGGGTTGCCAAACTTCCAAAACACTAGAGTCTCCTGAAATCTCAACACATATTTTTTCATCCAATCTTCATGATACTTTCAAGTAATGATCAGTACACCAATCCCACTTGGATGCTCAAGTTTCGTTCTTTTACGTTGAAGCATTCGTTTGCAGTAACAGTGTGAATTTTTAGGTTTCACTCTGTTTTCTCCTATATTGACAGATGCAGTTAGAACACTAAATCAAACACGGTTTGTGCAAGCTTCTTGAAACTTGACACAATACAGTAGTTCTACTTTCTATCTCTAAGGTTTGTTTCTTCTTGATGTAGCCTTAGGCAGATACTGGTGAATGACACATTCAATGAAAGGCGTTGTTAGGCTGCCAAAACACTAGAGTCTCCTGAAATCTCAAGATAAATTTTTGCTTCCGACCTTCATAATACTTTCAAGTAATGAGCAGTACACCAATCCGACTTGGATGCTCAAGTTTCGTTCTTTTACGTTGAAGCATTCGTTTGCAGTAACAGTTTGAATTTTTAGGTTTCACTCTGTTTTCTCCTATATTGACAGATGCAGTTAGAACTCTAAATCAAACACGATTTGTGCTAGCTTCTTGAAACTTGACACAATACAGTAGTTCTACGTTCTCTCTCTAAGGTTTGTATCCTCTTGATGTAGCCGTAAGCAGATACTGGTGAATGAAACATTCAATGAAAGGCGTGGTTAGGCTGCCAAAACACTAGAGTCTCCTGAAATCTCAACATAAATTTTTGCTTCCGACCTTCATGATACTTTCAAGTAATGAGCAGTACACCAATCAAACTTGGATGCCCAAGTTTCGTTCTCCTAGGTTGAAGCATTCGTTTGCAGTAACAGTTTGGATTTTTAGGTTTCACTCTGTTTTCTCCTATATTGACAGATGCAGTTCAAACTCTATATCAAACACGGTTTGTGCTAGGTTCTTGAAACTTGACAAATACATTAGTTCTAAGTTCTATCTCTAAGGTATGTTTCCTCTTGATGTAGCCTAAAGCAGGGACTGGCGAATAACACTTATATTGAAAGGGGTTGCCAAACTTCCAAAACACTAGAGTCTCCTGAAATCTCAACATATATTTTTTCATCCAATCTTCATGATACTTTCAAGTAATGATCAGTACACCAATCCCAATTGGATGCTCAAGTTTCGTTCTTTTACGTTGATGCATTCGTTTGCAGTAACAGTTTGAATTTTTAGGTTTCATTCTGTTTTCTCCTATATTGACAGATGCAGCTAGAACTCTAAATCAAACACGATTTGTGCTAGCTTCTTGAAACTTGACACAATACAGTAGTTCTACGTTCTCTCTCTAAGGTTTGTTTCCTCTTGATGTAGCCATAAGCAGATACTGGTGAATGACACATTCAATGAAAGGCGTGGTTAGGCTGCCAAAACACTAGAGTCTCCTGAAATCTCAACATAAATTTTTGCTTCCGACCTTCATGATACTTTCAAGTAATGAGCAGTACACCAATCCGACTTGGATGCTCAAGTTTCGTTCTTTTACGTTGAAGCATTCGTTTGCAGTAACAGTTTGAATTTTTAGGTTTCACTCTGTTTTCTTCTATATTGACAGATGCAGTTATAACTCTAAATCAAACACGATTGGTGCTAGCTTCTTGAAACTTGACACAATACAGTAGTTCTACGTTCTCTCTCTAAGGTTTGTATCCTCTTGATGTAGCCGTAAGCAGATATTGGTGAATGAAACATTCAATGAAAGGCGTGGTTAGGCTGCCAAAACACTAGAGTCTCCTGAAATCTCACCATAAATTTTTGCTTCCGACCTTTATGATACTTTCAAGTAATGAACAGTACACCAATCAAACTTGGATGCCCAAGTTTCGTTCTCCTAGGTTGAAGCATTCGTTTGCAGGAAGAGTTTGAATTTTTAGGTTTCACTCTGTTTTCTACTATATTGACAGATGCGTTCGAACTCTAAATCAAACGCGGTTTGTGCTAGCTTCTTGAAACTTGACACAATACCTTAGTTCTACGTTTTATCTCTAAGGTTTGCTTCCTCTTGATGTAGCCTAAAGCAGGGACTGGCGAATAACACTTATATTGAAAGGGGTTGCCAAACTTCCAAAACACTAGAGTCTCCTGAAATCTCAACACATATTTTTTCATCCAATCTTCATGATACTTTCAAGTAATGATCAGTACACCAATCCCAATTGGATGCTCAAGTTTCGTTCTTTCACGTTGATGCATTCGTTTGCAGTAACAGTTTGAATTTTTAGGTTTCATTCTGTTTTCTCCTTTATGGACAGATGCAGCTAGAACTCTAAATCAAACACGATTTGTGCTAGCTTCTTGAAACTTGACCACAATACAGTAGTTCTACGTTCTCTCTCTAAGGTTTGTTTCCTTTGATGTAGCCATAAGCAGATACTGGTGAATGACACATTCATTGAAAGGCGTGGTTAGGCTGCCAAAACACTAGAGTCTCCTGAAATCTCAACATAAATTTTTGCTTCCGACCTTCATGATACTTTCAAGTAATGAGCAGTACACCAATCAAACTTGGATGCCCATGTTTCGTTCTCCTAGGTTGAAGCATTCGTTTGCAGTAACAGTTTGAATTTTTAGGTTACACTCTGTTTTCTACTATATTGACAGATGCGTTCTAACTCTAAATCAAACACGGTTTGTGCTAGCTTCTAGAAACTTGACACAATTCATTAGTTCTACGTTCTATCTCTAATGTTTGTTTCCTCTTGATGTAGCCTAAAGCAGGGACTGGCGAATAACACTTATATTGAAAGAGCTTGCCAAACTTCAAAACACTAGAGTCTCCTGAAATCTCAACATATATTTTTTCATCCAATCTTCATGATACTTTCAAGTAATGATCAGTACACCAATCCCACTTGGATGCTCAAGTTTCGTATTTTTACGTTGAAGCATTCGTTTGCAGTAACAGTTTGAATTTTTAGGTTTCACTCTGTTTTCTCCTATATTGACAGATGCAGTTCGAACTCAATATCAAACACGGTTTGTGCTAGCTTCATGAAGCTTGACACAAATCATTAGTTCTACTTTCTATCTCAAAGGTTTGTTTCCTCTTGATGTAGCCTAAAGCAGGGACTGGTGAATAACACTTATATGGAAACGGGTTGCCAAACTTCCAAAACACTAGAGTCTCCTGAAATCTCAACACATATTTTTTCATCCAATCTTCATGATACTTTCAAGTAATGATCAGTACACCAATCCCACTTGGATGCTCAAGTTTCGTTCTTTTACGTTGAAGCATTCGTTTGCAGTAACAGTGTGAATTTTTAGGTTTCACTCTGTTTTCTCCTATATTGACAGATGCAGTTAGAACACTAAATCAAACACGGTTTGTGCAAGCTTCTTGAAACTTGACACAATACAGTAGTTCTACTTTCTATCTCTAAGGTTTGTTTCTTCTTGATGTAGCCTTAGGCAGATACTGGTGAATGACACATTCAATGAAAGGCGTTGTTAGGCTGCCAAAACACTAGAGTCTCCTGAAATCTCAAGATAAATTTTTGCTTCCGACCTTCATAATACTTTCAAGTAATGAGCAGTACACCAATCCGACTTGGATGCTCAAGTTTTGTTCTTTTACGTTGAAGCATTCGTTTGCAGTAACAGTTTGAATTTTTAGGTTTCACTCTGTTTTCTCCTATATTGACAGATGCAGTTAGAACTCTAAATCAAACACGATTTGTGCTAGCTTCTTGAAACTTGACACAATACAGTAGTTCTACGTTCTCTCTCTAAGGTTTGTATCCTCTTGATGTAGCCGTAAGCAGATACTGGTGAATGAAACATTCAATGAAAGGCGTGGTTAGGCTGCCAAAACACTAGAGTCTCCTGAAATCTCAACATAAATTTTTGCTTCCGACCTTCATGATACTTTCAAGTAATGAGCAGTACACCAATCAAACTTGGATGCCCAAGTTTCGTTCTCCTAGGTTGAAGCATTCGTTTGCAGTAACAGTTTGGATTTTTAGGTTTCACTCTGTTTTTCTCCTATATTGACAGATGCAGTTCAAACTCTATATCAAACACGGTTTGTGCTAGGTTCTTGAAACTTGACAAATACATTAGTTCTAAGTTCTATCTCTAAGGTATGTTTCCTCTTGATGTAGCCTAAAGCAGGGACTGGCGAATAACACTTATATTGAAAGGGGTTGCCAAACTTCCAAAACACTAGAGTCTCCTGAAATCTCAACATATATTTTTTCATCCAATCTTCATGATACTTTCAAGTAATGATCAGTACACCAATCCCAATTGGATGCTCAAGTTTCGTTCTTTTACGTTGATGCATTCGTTTGCAGTAACAGTTTGAATTTTTAGGTTTCATTCTGTTTTCTCCTATATTGACAGATGCAGCTAGAACTCTAAATCAAACACGATTTGTGCTAGCTTCTTGAAACTTGACACAATACAGTAGTTCTACATTCTCTCTCTAAGGTTTGTTTCCTCTTGATGTAGCCATAAGCAGATACTGGTGAATGACACATTCAATGAAAGGCTTGGTTAGGCTGCCAAAACACTAGAGTCTCCTGAAATCTCAACATAAATTTTTGCTTCCGACATTGATGATACTTTCAAGTAATGAGCAGTACACCAATCAAACTTGGATGCCCATGTTTCGTTCTCCTAGGTTGAAGCATTCGTTTGCAGTAGCAGTTTGAATTTTTAGGTTACACTCTGTTTTCTACTATATTGACAGATGCGTTCTAACTCTAAATCAAACACGGTTTGTGCTAGCTTCTAGAAACTTGACACAATTCATTAGTTCTATGTTCTATCTCTAATGTTTGTTTCCTCTTAAAATAGCCTAAAGCAGGGACTGGCGAATAACACTTATATTGAAAGAGCTTGCCAAACTTCAAAACACTAGAGTCTCCTGAAATCTCAACATATATTTTTTCACCCAATCTTCATGATACTTTCAAGTAATGATCAGTACACCAATCCCACTTGGATGCTCAAGTTTCGTTTTTTTACGTTGAAGCATTCGTTTGCAGTAACAGTTTGAATTTTTAGGTTTCACTCTGTTTTCTCCTATATTGACAGATGCAGTTCGAACTCAATATCAAACACGGTTTGTGCTAGCTTCTTGAAGCTTGACACAATACATTAGTTCTACTTTCTATCTCAAAGGTTTGTTTCCTCTTGATGTAGCCTAAAGCAGGGACTGGTGAATAACACTTATATGGAAACGGGTTGCCAAACTTCCAAAACACTAGAGTCTCCTGAAATCTCAACACATATTTTTTCCATCCAATCTTCATGATACTTTCAAGTAATGATCAGTACACCAATCCCACTTGGATGCTCAAGTTTCGTTCTTTTACGTTGAAGCATTCGTTTGCAGTAACAGTGTGAATTTTTAGGTTTCACTCTGTTTTCTCCTATATTGACAGATGCAGTTAGAACACTAAATCAAACACGGTTTGTGCAAGCTTCTTGAAACTTGACACAATACAGTAGTTCTACTTTCTATCTCTAAGGTTTGTTTCTTCTTGATGTAGCCTTAAGCAGATACTGGTGAATGACACATTCAATGAAAGGCGTGGTTAGGCTGCCAAAACACTAGAGTCTCCTGAAATCTCAAGATAAATTTTTGCTTCCGACCTTCATGATACTTTCAAGTAATGAGCTGTACACCAATCCGACTTGGATGCTCAAGTTTCGTTCTTTTACGTTGAAGCATTCGTTTGCAGTAACAGTTTGAATTTTTAGGTTTCACTCTGTTTTCTCCTATATTGACAGATGCAGTTAGAACTCTAAATCAAACACGATTTGTGCTAGCTTCTTGAAACTTGACACAATACAGTAGTTCTACGTTCTCTCTCTAAGGTTTGTATATTCTTGATGTAGCCGTAAGCAGATACTGGTGAATGAAACATTCAATGAAAGGCGTGGTTAGGCTGCCAAAACACTAGAGTCTCCTGAAATCTCAACATAAATTTTTGCTTCCGACCTTCATGATACTTTCAAGTAATGAGCAGTACACCAATCAAACTTGGATGCCCAAGTTTCGTTCTCCTAGGTTGAAGCATTCGTTTGCAGTAACAGTTTGGATTTTTAGGTTTCACTCTGTTTTCTCCTATATTGACAGATGCAGTTCAAACTCTATATCAAACACGGTTTGTGCTAGGTTCTTGAAACTTGACAAATACATTAGTTCTAAGTTCTATCTCTAAGGTATGTTTCCTCTTGATGTAGCCTAAAGCAGGGACTGGCGAATAACACTTATATTGAAAGGGGTTGCCAAACTTCCAAAACACTAGAGTCTCCTGAAATCTCAACATATATTTTTTCATCCAATCTTCATGATACTTTCAAGTAATGATCAGTACACCAATCCCAATTGGATGCTCAAGTTTCGTTCTTTTACGTTGATGCATTCGTTTGCAGTAACAGTTTGAATTTTTAGGTTTCATTCTGTTTTCTCCTATATTGACAGATGCAGCTAGAACTCTAAATCAAACACGATTTGTGCTAGCTTCTTGAAACTTGACACAATACAGTAGTTCTACGTTCTCTCTCTAAGGTTTGTTTCCTCTTGATGTAGCCATAAGCAGATACTGGTGAATGACACATTCAATGAAAGGCGTGGTTAGGCTGCCAAAACACTAGAGTCTCCTGAAATCTCAACATAAATTTTTGCTTCCGACCTTCATGATACTTTCAAGTAATGAGCAGTACACCAATCCGACTTCGATGCTCAAGTTTCGTTCTTTTACGTTGAAGCATTCGTTTGCAGTAACAGTTTGAATTTTTAGGTTTCACTCTGTTTTCTTCTATATTGACAGATGCAGTTATAACTCTAAATCAAACACGATTGGTGCTAGCTTCTTGAAACTTGACACAATACAGTAGTTCTACGTTCTCTCTCTAAGGTTTGTATCCTCTTGATGTAGCCGTAAGCAGATATTGGTGAATGAAACATTCAATGAAAGGCGTGGTTAGGCTGCCAAAACACTAGAGTCTCCTGAAATCTCACCATAAATTTTTGCTTCCGACCTTCATGATACTTTCAAGTAATGAACAGTACACCAATCAAACTTGGATGCCCAAGTTTCGTTCTCCTAGGTTGAAGCATTCGTTTGCAGGAAGAGTTTGAATTTTTAGGTTTCACTCTGTTTTCTACTATATTGACAGATGCGTTCGAACTCTAAATCAAACGCGGTTTGTGCTAGCTTCTTGAAACTTGACACAATACATTAGTTCTACGTTTTATCTCTAAGGTTTGCTTCCTCTTGATGTAGCCTAAAGCAGGGACTGGCGAATAACACTTATATTGAAAGGGGTTGCCAAACTTCCAAAACACTAGAGTCTCCTGAAATCTCAACACATATTTTTTCATCCAATCTTCATGATACTTTCAAGTAATGATCAGTACACCAATCCCACTTGGATGCTCAAGTTTCGTTCTTTCACGTTTAAGAATTCGTTTGCAGTAACAGTTTAAATTTTTAGGTTTCACTCTGTTTTCTCCTATATTGACATATGCAGTTCGAACTCAATATCAAACACGGTTTGTGCTAGCTTCTTGAAACTTGACACAATACATTAGTTCTACTTTCTATCTCAAAGGTTTGTTTCCTCTTGAAGTAGCCTAAAGCAGGGACTGGTGAATAACACTTATATGGAAACAGGTTGCCAAACTTCGAAAACACTAGAGTCTCCTGAAATCTCAACACATATTTTTTCATCCAATCTTCATGATACTTTCAAGTAATGATCAGTACACCAATCCCACTTGGATGCTCAAGTTTCTTTCTTTTACGTTGAAGCATTCGTTTGCAGTAACAGTGTGAATTTTTAGGTTTCACTCTGTTTTCTCCTATATTGACAGATGCAGTTAGAACACTAAATCAAACACGATTTGTGCTAGCTTCTTGAAACTTGACACAATACAGTAGTTCTACGTTCTATCTCTAAAGTTTGTTTCCTCTTGATGTAGCCATAAGCAGATACTGGTGAATGACACATTCAATGAAAGGCGTGGTTAGGCTGCCAAAACACTAGAGTCTCCTGAAATCTCAACATAAATTTTTGCTTCCGACCTTCATAATACTTTCAAGTAATGAGCAGTACACCAATCAAACTTGGATGCCCAAGTTTCGTTCTCCTAGTTTGAACCATTCGTTTGCAGTAACAGTGTGAATTTTTAGGTTTCACTCTGTTTTCTACTATATTGACAGATGCGTTCGAACTCTAAATCAAACACGGTTTGTGCTAGCTTCTTTAAACTTGACACAATACATTAGTTCTATGTTCTATCTCTATGGTTTGTTTCCTCTTGATGTAGCCTAAACCAGGGACTGGCGAATAACACTTACATTGAAAGGGGTTGCCAAACTTCCAAAACACTAGAGTCTCCTGAAATCTCAACACATATTTTTTCATCCAATCTTCATGATACTTTCAAGTAATGATCAGTACACCAATCCCACTTGGATGCTCAAGTTTCTTTCTTTTACGTTGAAGCATTCGTTTGCAGTAACAGTGTGAATTTTTAGGTTTCACTCTGTTTTCTCCTATATTGACAGATGCAGTTAGAACACTAAATCAAACACGGTTTGTGCAAGCTTCTTGAAACTTGACACAATACAGTAGTTCTACTTTCTATCTCTAAGGTTTGTTTCTTCTTGATGTAGCCTTAAGCAGATACTGGTGAATGACACATTCAATGAAAGGCGTGGTTAGGCTGCCAAAACACTAGAGTCTCCTGAAATCTCAAGATAAATTTTTGCTTCCGAACTTCATGATACTTTCAAGTAATGAGCAGTACACCAATCAAACTTGGATGCCCAAGTTTCGTTCTCCTAGGTTGAAGCATTCGTTTGCAGGAACAGTTTTAATTTTTAGGTTTCACTCTGTTTTCTACTAAATTGACAGATGCGTTCGAACTCTAAATCAAACACGGTTTGTGCTAGCTTCTTGAAACTTGACACAATTCATTAGTTCTACGTTCTATCTCTAATGTTTGTTTCCTCTTGATGTAGCCTAAAGCAGGGACTGGCGAATAACACTTATATTGAAAGAGCTTGCCAAACTTCCAAAACACTAGAGTCTCCTGAAATCTCAACATATATTTTTTCATCCAATCTTCATGATACTTTCAAGTAATGATCAGTACACCAATCCCACTTGGATGCTCAAGTTTCGTTCTTTTACGTTGAAGCATTCGTTTGCAGTAACAGTTTGAATTTTTAGGTTTCACTCTGTTTTCTCCTATATTGACAGATGCAGTTCGAACTCAATATCAAACACGGTTTGTGCTAGCTTCTTGAAACTTGACACAATACATTAGATCTACTTTCTATCTCAAAGGTTTGTTTCCTCTTGATGTAGCCTAAAGCAGGGACTGGTGAATAACACTTATATGGAAACGGGTTGCCAAACTTCCAAAACAGTAGAGTCTCCTGAAATCTCAACACATATTTTTTCATCCAATCTTCATGATACTTTCAAGTAATGATCAGTACACCAATCCCACTTGGATGCTCAAGTTTCGTTCTTTTACGTTGAAGCATTCGTTTGCAGTAACAGTGTGAATTTTTAGGTTTCACTCTGTTTTCTCCTATATTGACAGATGCAGTTAGAACACTAAATCAAACACGGTTTGTGCAAGCTTCTTGAAACTTGACACAATACAGTAGTTCTACTTTCTATCTCTAAGGTTTGTTTCTTCTTGATGTAGCCTTAAGCAGATACTGGTGAATGACACATTCAATGAAAGGCGTTGTTAGGCTGCCAAAACACTAGAGTCTCCTGAAATCTCAAGATAAATTTTTGCTTCCGACCTTCATGATACTTTCAAGTAATGAGCCGTACACCAATCCGACTTGGATGCTCAAGTTTCGTTCTTTTACGTTGAAGCATTCGTTTACAGTAACAGTTTGAATTTTTAGGTTTCACTCTGTTTTCTCCTATATTGACAGATGCAGTTCAAACTCTATATCAAATACGGTTTGTGCTAGGTTCTTGAAACTTGACAAATACATTAGTTCTACGTTCTATCTCTAAGGTTTGTTTCCTCTTGATGTAGCCTAAAGCAGGGACTGGCGAATAACACTTATATTGAAAGGGGTTTCCAAACTTCCAAAACACTAGAGTCTCCTGAAATCTCAACATATATTTTTTCATCCAATCTTCATGATACTTTCAAGTAATGATCAGTACACCAATCCCACTTGGATGCTCAAGTTTCGTTCTTTTACGTTGAAGCATTCGTTTGCAGTAACAGTGTGAATTTTTAGGTTTCACTCTGTTTTCTCCTATATTGACAGATGCAGTTAGAACACTAAATCAAACACGGTTTGTGCAAGCTTCTTGAAACTTGACACAATACAGTAGTTCTACTTTCTATCTCTAAGGTTTGTTTCTTCTTGATGTAGCCTTAAGCAGATACTGGTGAATGACACATTCAATGAAAGGCGTGGTTAGGCTGCCAAAACACTAGAGTCTCCTGAAATCTCAACATAAATTTTTGCTTCCGACCTTCATGATACTTTCAAGTAATGAACAGTACACCAATCAAACTTGGATGCCCAAGTTTCGTTCTCCTAGGTTGAAGCATTCGTTTGCAGGAAGAGTTTGAATTTTTAGGTTTCACTCTGTTTTCTACTATATTGAAAGATGCGTTCGAACTCTAAATCAAACGCGGTTTGTGCTAGCTTCTTGAAACTTGACACAATACATTAGTTCTACGTTTTATCTCTAAGGTTTGTTTCCTCTTGATGTAGCCTAAAGCAGGGACTGGCGAATAACACTTATATTGAAAGGGGTTGCCAAACTTCCAAAACACTAGAGTCTCCTGAAATCTCAACACATATTTTTTCATCCAATCTTCATGATACTTTCAAGTAATGATCAGTACACCAATCCCACTTGGATGCTCAAGTTTCGTTCTTTCACGTTTAAGAATTCGTTTGCAGTAACAGTTTAAATTTTTAGGTTTCACTCTGTTTTCTCCTATATTGACATA
Organism: Callospermophilus lateralis; assembly: GCF_048772815.1. Lineage (NCBI taxonomy): Eukaryota > Metazoa > Chordata > Mammalia > Rodentia > Sciuridae > Callospermophilus > Callospermophilus lateralis. The sequence goes on from NW_027512502.1 coordinate 87,263, forward strand.
TGCAGTTCGAACTCAATATCAAACACGGTTTGTGCTAGCTTCTTGAAACTTGACACAATACATTAGTTCTACTTTCTATCTCAAAGGTTTGTTTCCTCTTGAAGTAGCCTAAAGCAGGGACTGGTGAATAACACTTATATGGAAACGGGTTGCAAAACTTCCAAAACACTAGAGTCTCCTGAAATCTCAACACATATTTTTTCATCCAATCTTCATGATACTTTCAAGTAATGATCAGTACACCAATCCCACTTGGATGCTCAAGTTTCTTTCTTTTACGTTGAAGCATTCGTTTGCAGTAACAGTGTGAATTTTTAGGTTTCACTCTGTTTTCTCCTATATTGACAGATGCAGTTAGAACACTAAATCAAACACGGTTTGTGCAAGCTTCTTGAAACTTGACACAATACAGTAGTTCTACCTTTCTATCTCTAAGGTTTGTTTCTTCTTGATGTAGCCTTAAGCAGATACTGGTGAATGACACATTCAA
>NW_027512502.1:87952-109901 GCF_048772815.1 Callospermophilus lateralis
CTTAGAAGCTTGGCAACCCCTCTCAATGAAAGTGCTTTTCCACACTCTGTGCCTAGGGCTACTTGAAGATGAAACAAACCATAGAGACAAAACTGAGAACTCCTTTATTTTGCCAAGTTTCAAAGAGCTACTACAATCCCTGTTGGATTTACAGTTCCAAATTTATCTATTCATATAGGAGAGAACAGAGGGAACTTAAAAATATAAACTGCTACTGTAAAAGAACGCTTCAACCTAGAAGAACAAAATTTGGTGAGTCAAGTGGGAATTGTGTACCAATCATTACCACCAAGTATCATCAAGATTGGGTGAAAAAATATTTGCTGGTATTTCTGAAACTCGTTATTTTTTAGAAGCTTGTCAACCCCTCTGAATGAAAGTGCTTTTCCAAAGTCTGTGCCTAGGACTACTTGAAGAGAAACAACCCATAGAGACAAAACTGAGAACTCCTATACTTTGTCAAGTTTCAAAGAGCTATTACACACCATGTTGTATTTAGAGTTCCAAATTCATCTATCTATGTAGGAGAGGACAGAGTGAATCCTAAATATAAAAACTGCTACTGTAGACGAACGCCTCAACATAGAAGAACAAAATTTGGTGAGCCAAGTGAGATTTGTGTACTGATCATTACCACCAAGTATCATCAACATTGGGTGAAAAAATATTTGCTGGTATTTCGGAAAATCGTTATTTCTTGGAAGCTTGGAAACCCCTCTCAATTAAATTGCTTTTCCACAGTCTGTGCCTAGGGCTACTTGAAGAGGAAACAAACCATAGGGACAAAACTGAGAACTCCTCTATTTTGTCAAGTTTCAAAGAGCTACTACAAACCATGTTGGCTTTAGAGTTCCAAATTCATCTATCTATATAATAGAGAACAGAGGGAAACCTAAAATTAAAAACTGCTACTGTAAACGAACGCATCAATCTAGAAGAACAAAATTTGGTGAATCAAGTGGGATTGGTGTACCGATCATTACCACCACGTATCATCAAGATTGGGTGAAAAAATATTTGCTGGTATTTCGGAAACTCGTTATTTCTTAGAAGCATGGCAACCCCTCTCAAAGATAGTGCTTTTCCACAGTCTGTGCCTAGGGCTACTTGAAGAAAAAACAAACCATAGAGACAAAACTGAGCACTCCTTTATTTTGTCAAGTTTCAAAGAGCTACTACAAACAATATTGGATTTAGAGTTCCAAATTCATCTGTTTATATAGGAGAGAACAGAGTGAAACCAAAAATAAAAACTGCTACTGTAGACGAATGCTTCAACCTAGGAGAACAAAATTTGGTGAGCCAAGTGGGATTTGTGTAATGATTATCACCACCAAGTGTCATCAACTTTGGGTGAAAAAATATTTGCTGGTATTTCGGAAACTCGTTATTTCTTAGAAATTTTCAACCCCTCTCAATGAAAGTGCTTTTGAACCGTCTATGCCTAGGGTTTCTTGAAGAGGAAACAAACCATAGAGACAAAACTGAGAACTCCTTTATTTTGTCAAGTTTCAAAGAGCTACTACAAACCATGTTGGATTTAGAGTTAAATTCATCTATCTATATAGCAGAAAAGAGAGTGAAATCTAAATATAAAAACTGCTACTGTAGACGAACGCTTAAACCTAGAAGAACAAAATTTGGTGAGCCAAGTGGGATTTGTGTACCAATCATTACCTCCACGTATCCTCAACCTTGGGTGAAAAAATACTTGCTGGTATTTGGGAAACTCGTAAATTCTTGGCAGCTTGGCAACCCCTTTCAATGAAAGTGCTTTTCCAAAGTCTGTGCCTAGGTCTACTTGTAGAGGAAACAAAACATAGAGACAAAACTGAGAACTACGTTATTTTGTCAAGTTTCAAAGAGCTACTACAAACCATGTTGGATTTAGAGATCCAAATTCATCTATCAATATAGGAGAGAACAGAGGAAAACCTAAATATAGAAACTGCTACAGTAGAAGAACGCTTCAACCTAGAAGAACATAATTTGGTGAGCCAAGTGGGATTTGTGTACTGACCATTACCAACAAGTATCATCAACATTGGGTGAAAAAATATTTGCTTTTATTTTGGAAACTCGTTATTTCGTAGAAGCTTGGCAACCCCTCTCAATGAAAGTGCTTTTCCACCGTTTGTGCCTAGGAGAGAATAGAGTGAAACCTAAATATAAAAACTGCTACAGTAGAAGAACGCTTCAACCTAGAAGAACAAAATTTGGTGAGCCAAATGGGATTTTTGTACTGATCATTACCACCAAATATCATCAAGATTGGGAGAAAAATTATTTGCTGGTATTTTGGACACTCATTATTTCTTAGAAGCTTGGCAACCCCTCTCAATTAAAGTGCTTTTCCACAGTCTCTGCTTAGGGCTACTTGAAGCGGAAACAAATCATAGAGACAAAACTGAGCACTCCTTTATGTTGTCAAGTTTCAAAGAGCTACTACAAACAATATTGGATTTAGAGTTCCAAATTCATCTGTCTATATAGGAGAGAACAGAGTGAAACCTAAATATAAAAACTGCTACTGTAGAAGAACGCTTCAACCTAGAAGAACTAAATTTGGTGAGCCAAGTGGGATTTGTGTACCGATCATCACCACCAAGTATCAAAAGATTGGGTGAAAAAATATTTGCTGGTATTTCGGAAACTTGTTATTTCTTAGAAGATGGCAACCGCTCTAAAAGAAAGTGCTTTTCCACAGTCTGTGCCTGGGGCTACTTGAAGAGGAAACAAACCACAGAGACAAAACTGAGAACTCCTTTATTTTGTCAAGTTTCAAAGAACTACTACAAACCATGTTGGATTTAGAGTTCCAAATTCATCTATCTATATATTAGAGAACAGAGTGAAACCTAAATATAAAAACTGCTACTGTAGACGAACGCTTCAAGGGAGCAGAACAAAATTTGGTGAGCCAAGTCGGATTTGTGTACCTATCAATACCACCAAGTATCATGAATATTGGGTGGAAAAATATTTCCTGGTATTTCGGAAACTCGTAATTTCTTGGAAGCTTGGTAACCCCTCTCAATGTAAGTGCTTTTCCACAGTCTCTGCTTAGGGCTACTTGAAGCGGAACCAAATCGTAGAGACAAAACTGAGCATTCCTATATTTTGTCAAGTTTTAAAGAGCTACTACAAACAATATTGGAGTTAGAGTTCCAAATTCATCTGTCTATATAGGAGAGAACAGAGTGAAACCTAAAAATAAAAACTGCTACTGTAGACGAACGCTTCAACCTAGAAGAACAAAATTTGGTGAGCCAAGTGGGATTTTTGTACCGATCATCACCATCAAGTATCATCAAGATTGGGTGAAAAAATATTTGCTGGTATTTCGGAAACTCGTTATTTCTTAGAAGCTTGGCAACCCCTCTCAATGAAAGTGCATTTCCACAGTCAGTGCCTAGGGCTACTTGAACAGGAAACAATCCATAGAGACAAAACTGAGAACTCCTTTATTTTGTCAAGTTTCAAAGAGCTACTACAAACCATGTTGGATTTAGAGATCCAAATTCATGTCTCTATATAGGAGAGAACAGAGTAAAACCTAAAAATAAAAACTGCTACTGTAAACGAACGCTTCAACCTAGAGGAACAAAATTTGGTGAGCCACATGGGATTTGTGTACTGATCATTACCACCAAGTATCATCAAGATTGGGTGAAAAAATATTTGCTGGTATTTCGGACACTCGTTATTTCTTAGAAGATTGGTAACCCCTCTCAATGAAAGTGCTTTTCCACAGTCTGTGCCTAGGTCTACTTGAAGAGGAAACAAAACATAGAGACAAAACTGAGAACTACTTTATTTTGTCAAGTTTCAAAGAGCTACTGCAAACCATGTTGGATTTAGAGTTCCAAATTCATCTATCTATATAGCAGAAAAGAGAGTGAAATCTAAATATAAAAACTGCTACTGTAGACGAACGCTTCAACCTAGAAGAACAAATTTTGGTGAGCCAAGTGGGATTTGTGTAATAATCATTACAACCACGTATCCTCAACCTTGGGTGAAAAAATACTTGCTGGTATTTCGGAAACTCGTAAATTCTTGGCAGCTTGGCAACCCCTTTCAATGAAATTGCTTTTCCAAAGTCTGTGCCTAGGTCTACTTGAAGAGGAAACAAAACATAGAGACAAAACTGAGAACTACGTTATTTTGTCAAGTTTCAAAGAGCTACTTCAAACCATGTTTGATTTAGAGTTCCAAATTCATCTATCTATATAGGAGAGAATAGAGTGAAACCTAAATATAAAAACTGCTACTGTAGTCGAACGCTTCAAGGGAGCAGAACAAAATTTGGTGAGCCAAGTGGGATTTGTGTTCCTATCAATACCACCAAGTATCATGAATATTGGGTGAAAAAATATTTCCTGGTATTTCGGAAAATCCTAATTTCTTGGAAGCTTGGTAACCCCTCTCAATGAAAGTGCTTTTCCACAGTCTCTGTTTAGGGCTACTTGAAACGGAAACAAATCATAGAGACAAAACTGAGCACTCCTTTATTTTGTCAAGTTTCAAAGAGCTACTACAAACAATATTGGATTTAGAGTTGCAAATTCATCTGTCTATATAGGAGAGAACAGAGTGAAACCTAAAAATAAAAACTGCTACTGTAAACGAACGCTTCAACCTAGAACAACAAAATTTGGTGAGCCAAATGGGATTTGTGTACTGATCATTACCACCAAGTATCATCAAGATTGGGTGAAAAAATACTTGCTGGTGTTTCGGAAACTCATTATTTCTTAGAAGCTTGGCAACCCCTCTCAATGAAAGTGCTTTTCCACAGTCTCTTCTTAGGGCTACTTGAAGCGGAAACAAATCATAGAGACAAAACTGAGCACTCCTTTATGTTGTCAAGTTTCAAAGAGCTACTACAAACAATATTGGATTTAGAGTTCCAAATTCATCTGTCTATACAGGAGAGAACAGAGTGAAATCTAAAAATAAAACTGCTACTGTAAACGAATGCTTCAACCTAGAAGAACAAAATTTGGTGAGCCAAATGGGATTTCTCTACTGATCATTACCACAATGTATCATCAACATTGGGTGAAAAAATGTTTGCTCGTGTTTCGGAAACTCGTTATTTCTTAGAAGCTTGTCAACCCCTCCTAATGAAAGTGCTTTTTCACAGTCTGTGCCTAGGCCTACTTGAAGAGGAAACAAAACATAGAGATAAAACTGAGAACTACTTTATTTTGTCAAGTTTCAAAGAGGTACTGCAAACCATGTTGGATTTGAGTTCCAAATTCATCTATCTATATAGGAGAGAACAGAGGGAAACCTAAATATAAAAACTGCTACAGTAGACGAACGCTTCAACCTAGAAGAACAAAATTTGGTGAGCCAAGTGGGATTTTTGTACTTGTCCTTACCACCAAGTATCATCAAGATTGGGTGAAAAAATATTTGCTGGTATTTCGGAAACTCGTTATTTCTTAGAAGCTTGGCAACCCCTCTCAATGAAAGTGCTTTTCCACAGTCTGTGCCATGGCTACTTGAAGAGAAATGATACCATAAAGACAAAACTGAGAACTCCTTTATTTTGTCAAGTTTCAAAGAGCTACTACAAACCATGTTGGATTTAGAGTTCCAAATTAATCTATCTATATAAGAGAGAACAGAGTGAAACCTAAAAATATAAACTGCTACTGAAAACGAACGCATCAACGTAGATGAACAAAATTTGTTGAGTAAAGTGGGATTTGTGTACCGATCATTACCAATAAGTATCATCAAGATTGGGTGAAAAAATATTTGCTGGTATTTCGGAAACTCGTAATTTCTTGGAAGCTTGGCAACCCCTCTCAATGAAAGTGCTTTTCCACCATCTGTGCCTAGGGCTACTTGAAGAGGAAACAAACCATAGAGACAAAACTGAGAACTTCTCTATTTTGTCAAGTTTCAAAGAGCTAGTAGAAACCATGTTGGATTTAGGGTTCCAAATTCATCTATCTATATAGGAGAGAACAGAGTGAAACCTAAAATCAAAACTGTTACTGTAAACGAACGCTTCAACCTAGAAGAACAAAATTTGGTGAGCCAAGTGGGATTTGTGTACTGATCATTACCACCAAGTATCATCAAGATTCGGTGAAAAAATATTTGCTGGTATTTCGGAAACTCGTTATTTCTTAGAAGCTTGGCAACCCCTCTCAATGAAAGTGCTTTTCCACAGTCTGTGCCTAGGACTACTTGAAGAGGAAACAAACCATAGAGACAAAACTGAGAACTCATTTATTTGTCATTTTCAAAGAGCTACTACAAACCATGTTGGATTAAGAGTTCCAAATTCATCTATCTATGTAGCAGAGAACAGAGTGAAACCTAAATATAAAAATGGTTACTGTAGACGAAAGCTTCAACCTAGCAGAACTAAATTTGGTGAGCTAAGTTGGATTTGTGGACAGATCAATACCACCAAGTATCATGAATATTGGGTGACAAAATATTTGCTGGTATTTCGGAAACTCGTAATTTCTTGGAAGCTTTGCCACCCCTCCCAATGAAAGTGCTCTTCCACAGTCTCTGCTTGGGCTACTTGAAGCAGAAACAAATCATAAAGACAAAACTGAGAACACCTTTATTTTGTCAAGTTTCAAAGAGCTACTACAAACCATATTGGATTTAGAGTTCCAAATTCATCTGTCTATATAGGAGAGAACAGAGTAAAACCTAAATATAAAAACTGCTACTATAAACGAACGCTTAATCCTAGAAGAACAAAATTTGTTGAAACAAGTGGGATTTGTGTACTTGTCATTACCACCACGTATCATCAAGATTGGGTGAAAAATTTTTGCTGGTATCTCGGAAAATCATAATTTCTTGGAAGCTTTGCAATGCCTTTCAATGAGAGTGCTTTTCCACAGTCTCTGCTTAGGGCTTCTTGAAGAGGAAACAAACCATAGAGACAAAACTGAGAACTTCTTTATTTTGCAAGTTTCAAAGAGCTACTACAAACCATGTGGGATTTAGAGTTCCAAATTCATCTATGTATATAGGAGAGAACAGAGTTAAACCTAAAATATAAACTGCTACTGAAAACGAACGCCTCAAACTAAAAGAACAAAATTTGGTGAATCAAGTGGGATTTGTGTACCGATCTTTGCCACCAAGTATCATCAAGATTGGGTGAAAAAATATTTGCTGGTATTTCGGAAACTCGTAATTTCTTGGAAGCATGGAAACCCTCTCAATGAAAGTGCTTTTCCACCGTCAGTGCCTAGGGCTACTTGAAGAGGAAACAAACCATAGAGACAAAACTGAGAACTCCTTTAGTTTGTCTAGTTTCAAAGAGCTACTACAAACCATGTTGGATTTAGGGTTCCAAATTCATCTATCTCTATAGAAGAGAACAGAGTGAAATCTAAAAATAAAAACTGCTACTGTAAACGAACGCTTCAACCTAGAAGAGCAAAATTCGGTGAGCCAAGTAGGATTTGTGTACTTGTCATTACCCCCACGTATCATCATCATTGGTTGGAAAAATATTTGCTTGTATTTCGGAAACTCGTAATTTCTTGGAAGCTTGGCAACCCCTCTCAATTAAAGTGCATTTCCACAGTCTCTGCTTAGGGCTACTTGAAGCGGATACAAATCATAGAGACAAAAATGAGAACTCCTTTATTTTGTCAAGTTTCAAAGAGCTACTACAAACCATGTTGGATTTAGACTTCCAAATTCATCTATCTATATAGGAGAGAACAGAGTGAAACCTAAAAATAAAAACTTTTACTTTAAACGTACGCTTCAACCTAGAAGAACAAAATTTGGTGAGCCAAGTGGGATTTGTGTACAAATCTTTACCAACAACTATCATCAAGACTGGGTGAAAAATTATTTGCTGGTATTTCGGAAACTTGTTATTTCTTAAAACCTTGGCAACTCCTCTCAATGAAAATGCTTTTCCACAGTCTGTGCCTAGGGCGACTTGAAGAGGAAACAAAACATAGAGACAAAACTGAGAACTCCTTTATTTTGTCAAGTTTCAAAGAGCTACTACAAACCATGTTAGATTTAGAGTTCCAAATTCATCTATCTATATAGGAGAGAACAGAGTTAAATCTAAAAATAAAAACTGCTACTGTAAATGAACGCTTCAACCTAGAAGAAGAAAATTTGGTGAGCCAAGTGGGATTTGTGTACCAATCATTACCACCAAGTATCATCATGATTGGGTGAAAAAATATTTGCTGGTATTTCGGAAAATCGTTATTTCTTAAAAGCTTGGCAATCCCTCAATGAAAGTGCTTTTCCAGAGTCTGTGCCTAGGGCGACTTGAAGAGGAAACAAACCATAGAGACAAAACTGAGAACTCCTTTACTTTGTCAAGTTTCAAAGAGCGATTACACACCATGTTGGATTAAGTGTTCCAAATTCATCTATCTATGTAGGATAGAACAGAGTGAAACCTAAATATAAAAATTGCTACTGTAAACGAACACTTCAACCTAGAAGAAGAAAATTTGGTGAGCCAACTGGGATTCGTGTACTGATCATTACCACCAAGTATCATCAAGATTGGGTGAAAAATTATTTGCTGGTATTTCGGAAACTCGTTATTTCTTAAAACCTTTGCAACCCCTCTCAGTGAAAGTGCTTTTCCACAGTCTGTGCCTAGGGCGCCTTGAAGAGGAAATGAACCATAGAGACAAAACTGAAAACTCCTTTATTTTGTCAAGTTTCAAAGAGCTATAACACACCATGTTGGATTTAGAGTTCCAAATTCATCTATCTATATAGGAGAGAGCAGAGTGAAACCTAAATATAAAAACTAATACTGAAGACGAACGCTTCAACACAGAAGAACAAAATATGGTGAGCCAAGTGGGATGTGTGTACTGATCATTACCACCAAGTTTCATCAACATTGGGTGAAAAAATATTTGCTGGTATTTCGGAAAATCGTAATTTATTGGAAGCTTGGCAACCCTTTCAATGAAAGTGCTTTTCCACAATCTCTGCTTAGGGCTACATGAAGTGGAAACAAATCATAAAGACAAAACTGAGAACTCCTTTGTTTTGTCAAGTTTCAAAGAGCTACTACAAACCATGTTGGATTTAGAGTTCCAAATTCTTCTATCTATATAGGAGAGAACAGAGAGAAACCTAAATATAAAAACTGCTACTGTAGACGAACGCTTTAACCTAGAAGAACACAATTTAGTGAGCCAAGTGGGTTTTGTGTACTGATCATTACCACCAAGTATCATCAAGATTGGGAGAAAAAACATTTGCTGGTATTTCGGAAACTCGTTATTTCTTAGAAGATTGGCAACCCCTCTCAATGAAAGCACTTTTCCACAGTCTGTGCCTAGGGCTACTTGAAGAGGAAACAAACCATGGAGACAAAACTGAGAACTCTTTTATTTTGTCTAGTTTTAAAGAGCTACAAAAACCATGTTGGATTTAGTGTTCCAAATTCATCTATCTCTATAGGAGAGAACAGAGTGAAACCAAAAAATAAAAACTGCTACTGTAAACGAACGCTTAAACCTAGAAGAACAAAATTTGGTGAACCAAGTGGGACTTGTGTACTTGTCATTCCCACCACGTATCATCAACATTGGGTGAAAAATATTTGCTGGTTTTTCAAAAAATCGTAATTTCTTGGAAGCTTGGCAACCCCTTTCAATGAAAGTGCTTTTCCACAGTCTCTGCTTAGGGCTACATTAAGTGGAAACAAATCATAGAGACAAAACGGAGAACTCCTTTGTTTTGTCAAGTTTCAAAGAGCTACTACAAACCATGTTGGATATAGAGTTCCAAATTCATCTATCTGTATAGGAGAGAACAGAGGGAAAACTAAAAATATAAACTGCTACTATAAACGAACGCTTCATCCTAGAAGAACAAAATTTGGTGAGTCAAGTGGGATTTGTGTACCGATTATTACTACCAAGTATCATCAAGATTGGGTGAAAAATATTTGCTGGTATTTCGGAAATTTGTTATTTCTTAAAACCTTGGCAACTCCTCTCAATGAAAATGCTTTTCCACAGTCTGTGCCTAGGGCGACTTGAAGAGGAAACCAATCATAGAGACATAACTGAGAACTACTTTATTTGTCATCTTTCAAAGAGCTACTACAAACCATGTTGGATTTACAGTTCCAAATTCATCTATGTATATATGAGAGAACAGAGGGAAACTAAAAATATAATCTGCTAGTGTAAACAAACGCTTCTTCCTAGAAGAACAAAATTTTTTGATTCAAGTGGGATTTGTGTACCGATTATTACTACCAAGTATCATCAAGATTGGGTGAAAAATATTTGCTGGTATTTCGGAAACTCGTTCTTTATTAGAAATTTGGCAACCTCTCTCAATGAAAGTTCTTTTTCACAGTCTGTGCCTAGGGCTACTTGAAGAGGAAACAAAACATAAAGACAAAAATGAGAACTCCTTTATTTTGTCAAGTTTCAAAGAGCTACTACAAACCATGTTGGATTTAGTGTTCCAAATTCATCTATCTATATAGGAGAGAACAGAGTGAAACCTAAAAATAAAAACTGCTAATGTAAACGAACGCTTCATTCTAGAAGAACAAAATTTGGTGAGTCAAGTGGGATGTGTGTACCGATCATTACTACCAAGAATCATCAAGATTGGGTGTAAAACATTTGCTGGTATTTCGGAAAATCTTTTTTTCTTAGAAGCTTGGCAACCCCTCTCAATGAAAGTGCTTTTCCACAGTCTGTGCCTAGGGCTACTTCAAGAGGAAAGAAACAATAGAGACAAAACTGAGAACTCTTTTATTTTGTCAAGTTTCAAAAAGCTACTACAAACCATGTTGGATTTACAGTTCCAAATTCATCTATGTATATAAGAGAGAACAGAGGGAAACTAAAAATATAATCTGCTAGTGTAACAAACGCTTCTTCCTAGAAGAACAAAATTTGGTGATTCAAGTGGGATTTGTGTACTGATCATTACCACCAAGTATCGTCAACATTGGGTGAAAAAATATTTGCTGGTATTTCGGAAACTCGTTATTTCTTAAAAGCTTTGCAACCCCTCAATGAAAGTGCTTTTCCACAGTCTGTGCCTAGGGCGACTTGAAGATGAAACAAACCATAGACACAAAACTGAGAACTCCTTTACTTTGTCAAGTTTCAAAGAGCGATTACACACCATGTTATATTTAGAGTTCCAAATTCATGTATCTATGTAGGAGAGAACAGAGTGAAAAATAAATATAAAAACTGCTACTGAAGACGAACGCTTCAACCCAGAAGAACAAAATATGGTGAGCCAAGTGGGATTTGTGTACTGATCATTAGTATCATCAACATTGGGTGAAAAATATTTGCTGGTATTTCGGAAACTCGTAATTTATTGGAAGCTTGGCAACCCCTTTCAATGAAATTGCTTTTCCACAGTCTCTGCTTAGGGCTACATGAAGTGGAAACAAATCATAGAGACAAAACTGAGAACTCCTTTGTTTTATCAAGTTTCAAAGAGCTACTACAAACCATGTTGTATTTAGAGTTCCAAATTCATCTATCTATATAGGAGAGAACAGAGTGAAACCTAAAAATAAAAATTGCTACTGTAAACGAACACTTCAACCTAGAAGAAGAAAATTTGGTGAGCCAACCTGGATTCGTGTACTGATCATTACCACCAAGTATCATCAAGATTGGGTGAAAAAATATTTGCTGGTATTTCGGAAACTCGTTATTTCTTAAAACCTTTGCAACCCCTCTCAATGAAAGTGCTTTTCCACAGTCTGTGCCTAGGGCGCCTTGAAGAGGAAATGAACCATAGAGACAAAACTGAAAACTCCTTTATTTTGTCAAGTTTCAAAGAGCTATAACACACCATGTTGGATTTAGAGTTCCAAATTCATCTATCTATATAGGAGAGAGCAGAGTGAAACCTAAATATAAAAACTAATACTGAAGACGAACGATTCAACCCAGAAGAACAAAGTTTGGTGAGCCAAGTGGGATTTGTGTACTGATCATTACCACCAAGTATCATCAAGATTGGGTGAAAAAATATTTACTGGTATTTCGGAAACTCGTTATTTCTTAAAAGCTTGGCAAACCCTCTCCATGAAAGTGCTATTCCACAGTCTGTGCCTAGGGCGACTTGAAGAGTAAACAAACCATAGACACAAAACTGAGAACTCCTTTACTTTGTAAAGTTTCAATGAGTTATTACACACCATGTTGGATTTAGAGTTCCAAATTCATCTATCTATGTAGGAGAGAACAGAGTGAAACCTAAATATAAAAACTGCTACTGAAGACGAACGCTTCAACACAGAAGAACAAAATATGGTGAGCCAAGTGGGATGTGTGTACTGATCATTACCACCAAGTTTCATCAACATTGGGTGAAAAAATATTTGCTGGTATTTCAGAAAATCGTAATTTATTGGAAGCTTGGCAACCCCTTTCAATGAAAGTGCTTTTCCACAATCTCTGCTTAGGGCTACATGAAGTGGAAACAAATCATAGAGACAAAACTGAGAACTCCTTTGTTTTGTCAAGTTTCAAAGAGCTACTACAAACCATGTTGGATTTAGAGTTCCAAATTCTTCTATCTATATAGGAGAGAACAGAGAGAAACCTAAATATAAAAACTGCTACTGTAGACGAACGCTTTAACCTAGAAGAACACAATTTAGTGAGCCAAGTGGGTTTTGTGTACTGATCATTACCACCAAGTATCATCAAGATTGGGTGAAAAAACATTTGCTGGTATTTCAGAAACTCGTTATTTCTTAGAAGATTGGCAACGTTTCTCAATGAAAGCACTTTTCCACAGTCTGTGCCTAGGGCTACTTGAAGAGGAAACAAACCATGGAGACAAAACTGAGAACTCTTTTATTTTGTCTAGTTTTAAAGAGCTACAAAAACCATGTTGGATTTAGTGTACCAAATTCATCTATCTCTATAGGAGAGAACAGAGTGAAACCTAAAAATAAAAACTGCTACTGTAAACGAACGCTTAAACCTAGAAGAAAAAAATTTGGTGAACCAAGTGGGACTTGTTTACTTGTCATTCCCACCACGTATCATCAACATTGGGTGAAAAATATTTGCTGGTATTTCGGAAAATCGTAATTTCTTGGAAGCTTTGCAACCCCTTTCAATGAAAGTGCTTTTGCACAGTCTCTGCTTAGGGCTACATGAAGTGGAAACAAATCATAGAGACAAAACTGAGAACTCCTTTGTTTTGTCAAGTTTCAAAGAGCTACTACAAACCATGTTGGATATAGAGTTCCAAATTCATCTATCTATATAGGAGAGAACAGAGGGAAAACTAAAAATATAAACTGCTACTATAAACGAACGCTTCATCCTAGAAGAACAAAATTTGGTGAGTCAAGTGGGATTTGTGTACCGATTATTACTACTATCATCAAGATTGGCTGAAAAATATTTGCTGGTATTTCGGAAACTTGTTATTTCTTAAAACCTTGGCAACTCCTCTCAATGAAAATGCTTTTCCACAGTCTGTGCCTAGGGCGACTTGAAGAGGAAACCAATCATAGAGACATAACTGAGAACTACTTTATTTGTCAACTTTCAAAGAGCTACTACAAACCATGTTGGATTTACAGTTCCAAATTCATCTATGTATATATGAGAGAACAGAGGGAAACTAAAAATATAATCTGCTAGTGTAAACAAATGCTTCTTCCTAGAAGAACAAAATTTGGTGATTCAAGTGGGATTTGTGTACCGATTATTACTACCAAGTATCATCAAGATTGGGTGAAAAATATTTGCTGGTATTTCGGAAACTCGTTATTTATTATTAGCTTGGCAACCTCTCTCAATGAAAGTTCTTTTCCACAGTCTGTGCCTAGGGCTACTTTAAGAGGAAACAAAACATAAAGACAAAAATGAGAACTCCTTTATTTTGTCAAGTTTCAAAGAGCTACTACAAACCATGTTGGATTTAGTGTTCCAAATTCATCTATCTATATAGGAGAGAACAGAGTGAAACCTAAAAATAAAAACTGCTAATGTAAACGAACGCTACATTCTAGAAGAACAAAATTTGGTGAGTCAAGTGGGATGTGTGTACCGATCATTACTACCAAGAATCATCAAGATTGGGAGTAAAACATTTGCTGGTATTTCGGAAAATCTTTATTTCTTAGAAGCTTGGCAACCCCTCTCAATGAAAGTGCTTTTCCACAGTCTGTGCCTAGGGCTACTTCAAGAGGAAAGAAACAATAGAGACAAAACTGAGAACTCTTTTATTTTGTCAAGTTTCAAAAAGCTACTACAAACCATGTTGGATTTACAGTTCCAAATTCATCTATGTATATAAGAGAGAACAGAGGGAAACTAAAAATATAATCTGCTAGTGTAACAAACGCTTCTTCCTAGAAGAACAAAATTTGGTGATTCAAATGGGATTTGTGTACTGATCATTACCACCAAGTATCATCAACATTGGGTGAAAAAATATTTTCTGGTATTTCGGAAACTTGTTATTTCTTAAAAGCTTTGCAACCCCTCAATGAAAGTGCTTTTACACAGTCTGTGCCTAGGGCGACTTGAAGAGGAAACAAACCATAGAGACAAAACTGAGAACTCCTTTACTTTGTCAAGTTTCAAAGAGCAATTACACACCATGTTATATTTAGAGTTCCAAATTCATGTATCTATGTAGGAGAGAACAGAGTGAAAAATAAATATAAAAACTGCTACTGAAGACGAACGCTTCAACCCAGAAGAACAAAATATGGTGAGCCAAGTGGGATTTGTGTACTGATCATTAGTATCATCAACATTGGGTGAAAAAATATTTGCTGGTATTTCGGAAACTCGTAATTTATTGGAAGCTTGGCAACCCCTTTCAATGAAATTGCTTTTCCACAGTCTCTGCTTAGGGCTACATGAAGTGGAAACAAATCATAGAGACAAAACTGAGAACTCCTTTGTTTTGTCAAGTTTCAAAGAGCTACTACAATCCATGTTGTATTTAGAGTTTCAAATTCATCTATCTATATAGGAGAGAACAGAGTGAAACCTAAAAATAAAAACTGCTACTGTAAACGAACACTTCAACCTAGAAGAAGAAAATTTGGTGAGCCAACTGGGATTCGTGTACTGATCATTACCACCAAGTATCATCAAGATTGGGTGAAAAAATATTTGCTGGTATTTCGGAAACTCGTTATTTCTTAAAACCTTTGCAACCCCTCTCAATGAAAGTGCTTTTCTACAGTCTGTGCCTAGGGCGCCTTGAAGAGGAAATGAACCATAGAGACAAAACTGAAAACTCCTTTATTTTGTCAAGTTTGAAATAGCTATAACACACCATGTTGGATTTAGAGTTCCAAATTCATCTATCTATATAGGAGAGAGCAGAGTGAAACCTAAATATAAAAACTAATACTGAAGACGAACGCTTCAACGCAGAAGAACAAAATTTGGTGAGCCAAGTGGGATTTGTGTACTGATCATTACCACCAAGTATCATCAAGATTGGGTGAAAAAATATTTACTGGCATTTCGGAAACTCCTTATTTCTTAAAAGCTTGGCAACCCCTCTCAATGAAAGTGCTTTTCCACAGTCTGTGATTAGGTCGACTTGAATAGGAAACAAACCATAGAGACAAAACTCACAACTCCATTAGTTTGTCTAGTTTCAAAGAGCTATTACACACCATGTTGGATTTAGAGTTCCAAATTCATCTATCTATGTAGGAGAGTACAGAGTGAAACCTAAATATAAAAACTAATACTGAAGACGAACGCTTCAAACCAGAAGAACAAAATATGGTGAGCCAAGTGGGATTTGTGTACTGATCATTACCACCATGTTGGATTTAGTGTTCCAAATTCTTCTATCTATATAGGAGAGAACAGAGTGAAACCTATATATTAAAATTGCTACTGTAGACAAACGCTTCAAAGTTGAAGAACAAAATTAGGTGAGCCAAGTGGGATTTGTGTACAGATCATTACCACCAAGTATCATCAACATTGGGTGAAAAAATATTTGCTGGTATTTTGGAAACTCGTAATTTCTTCGAAGCTTGGCAACCCCTTTCAATGAAAGTGCTTTTCCACAGTCTCTGCTTTAGGTACATGAAGCGGAAACAAATCATAGAGACAAAACTGAGAACTCCTTTACTTTGTCAAGTTTGAAACAGCTATTACGCACCATGTTTGATTTAGAATTCCAAATTCATCTATTCATGTAGGAGAGAACAGAGTGAATCCTAAATATAAAAACTGCTACTGTAGACAAACGCGTCAACCCAGAAGAACAAAATTTGGTGAGCCAATTGGGATTTGTGTACTGATCATTACTACCAAGTATCATCAACATTGGGTGAAAAAATACTTGCTGGAATTTCGGAAACTCGTTATTTCTTAGAAGCTTGGCAAACCCTCTCAAAGAAATTGCTTTTCCACAGTCTGTGCCTAGGGCTACTTGAAGAGGAAACAAACCATAGAGACAAAACTGAGAACTCCTTTATTTTGTCAAGTTTCAAAGAGCTACTACAAACCATGTTGGATTTAGAGTTCCAAATTCATTTATCTATATAGGAGAGAACAGAGTGAAACCTAAAAATAAAAACTGCTACTGTAAACGAACGCTTCAACCTAGAAGAAGAAAATTTGGTGAGCCAACTGGGAATTGTGTACTGATCATTACCACCAAGTATCATCAAGATTGGGTGAAAAAATATATGCTGGTATTTCGGAAACTCGTTATTTCTTAAAACCTTCGCAACCCCTCTCAATGAAAGTGCTTTTCCACAGTCTGTGCCTATGGTGACTTGAAGAGGAAACAAACCATAGAGACAAAACTGAAAACTCCTTTATTTTGTCAAGTTTCAAAGAGCTATTACACACCATGTTCCATTTAGAATTCCAAATTCATCTATCTATATAGGAGAGAACAGAGGGAAAACTAAAAATAAAAACTGCTACTGTAAATGAACGCTTCAACCTAGAAGAACAAAATTTGGTGAGCCAAGTGGATTGGTGTACTTGTCATTACCACCACGTATCATCAACATTGGGTGAAAAAATATTTGCTGGTATTTCGGAAACTCGTAATTTATTGGAAGCTTGGCAACCCCTTTCAATGAAAGTGCATTTCCACAGTCTCTGCTTAGGGCTACATGAAGTGTAAACAAATCATAGAGACAAAACTGAGAACTCCTTTACTTTGTCAAGTTTCAAAGAGCTATTACACACCATTATGAATTTAGAGTTCCAAATTCATCTATCTATTTAGGAGAGAACAGAGTGAAACCTAAATATAAAAACTGATATTGTAGACGAACGCTTCATCCCAGAAGAACAAAATATGGTGAGAGAAGTGGGATTTGTGTACTGATCATTACCACCACGTATCATCAACACTGGGTGAAAAAATATTTGCTGCTATTTCGGAAACTCCTAATTTATTGGAAGCTTGGCAACCCCTTTCAATGAAAGTGCTTTTTCACAGTCTCTACTTAGGGTTACATGAAGCGGCAACAAATCAAAGACACAAAACAGAGAAGTCCTTTCTTTTGTCAAGTTTCAAAGAGCTACTACAAACCATGTTGGATTTAGAGTTCCAAATTCATCTTTCTATATAGGAGAGAACAGAGGGAAACTAAAAATATAAACTGCTACTGAAAACGAACGCTTCAACCTAGAAGAAAAAATTTTTTTGAGTCAAGTGGGATTTGTGTACCAATCATTTCAACCAAGTATCATCAACATTGGGTGAAAAAATATTTGCTGGTATTTCGGAAACTCGTTATTTCTAGAAGCTTTGCAACCCCGCTCAATGAAAGTGCTTTTCCACAGTCTGTGCCTAGGACTACTTGAAGAGGAAACAAACCATAGAGAGAAAACTGAGAACTCCTTTATTTTGTCAACTTTCAAAGAGCTACTACAAACCATGTTGGATTTAGAGTTCCAAATTCATCTATCTATATAAGAGAGAACAGAGTGAAACCTAAATATAAAAACTGCTACTGTAGACGAACGTGTCAACCCAGAAGAACAAAATATGGTGAGCCAAGTGCGATTTGTGTACTGATCATTACCACCAAGTATCATCAACATTGGGTGAAAAAATTTTTGCTGGTATTTCGAAAACTGGTTATTTCTTAGAAGCTTGGCAACCCCTCTCAATGAAAGTTCTTTTCCACAGTCTGTGCCTAGGGCTACTTGAAGAGGAAACAAACCATAGAGACAAAATTGACAACTCCTTTATTTGTCAACTTTCAAAGAGCTACTACAAACCATGTTGGAATTAGAGTTCCAAATTCATCTATCTATATAGGAGAGAACAGAGTGAAACCTAAAAATAAAAACTGCTACTGTAAACGAACACTTCAACCTAGAAGAACAAAATTGGTGAACCAAGTGGGATTTGTGTACTTGTCATTAACACCACGTACCATCAACACTGGCTGAAAAAATATTTGCTGGTATTTCGGAAACTCGTAATTTCTTGGAAACCTGGCAATCCCTTTCAATGAAAGTGCTTTTCCACAGTCTCTGCTTAGGGCTACATCATGCGGAAACAAATAATAGAGACAAATCTGAAAACTCCTTTATTTTGTCAAGTTTCAAAGAGCTTCTACAAACCAAGTTGGATTTAGAGTTCCAAATTCATCTATCTATGTAGGAGAGAACAGAGGGAACTTAAAATATAAACTGCTACTGTAAACGAACGCTTCAACCTAGAAGAACAAAATTTGGTGAGTCAAGTGGGATTTGTGTACCAATCATTACCACCAAGTATCATCAAGATTGGGTGAAAAAATATTAGCTGGTATTTCGGAAACTCGTTATTTCTTAGAAGCTTGGCAACCCCTCTCAATGAAAGTGCTTTTCAACAGTCTGTGCCTAGGATTACTTGAAGAGGAAACAAACCATAGAGACAAAACTGAGAACTCCTTTCTTTTGTCAAGTTTCAAAGAGCTACTACAAACCATGTTGGAATTAGAGTTCCAAATTCATCTATCTATATAGGAGAGAACAGAGTGAAACCTAAAAATAAAAACTCCTCTGTAAATGAACGCTTCAACCTAGAAGAACAAAATTTGGTGAGCCAAGTGGGATTTGTGTACTTTTCATTAACACCACGTACCATCAACACTGGCTGAAAAAATATTTGCTGGTATTTCGGAAATTCGTAATTTCTTGGAAACCTGGCAACCCCTTTCAATGAAAGTGATTTTCCACAGTCTCTCCTTAGGGCTACATGATGCGGAAACAAATAATAGAGACAAATCTGAAAACTCCTTTATTTTGTCAAGTTTCAAAGAGCTACTACAAACCATGTTGGATTTAGAGTTCCAAACTCATCTATCGATATAGGAGAGAACAGAGTGAAACCTAAAAATAAAAACTGCTACTGTAAACGAACGCTTCAACCTAGAAGAAGAAAATTTGGTGAGCCAACTTGGAATTGTGTACTGATAATTTCCACCAAGTATCATCAAGATTGGGTGAAAAAATATTTGCTGGTATTTCGTAAACTCGTTATTTCTTAAAACCTTGGCTACCCCTCTCAATGAAAGTGCTTTTCCACAGTCTGTGCCTAGGGTGACTTGAAGAGGAAACAAACCATAGTGACAAAACTGAAAACTCCTTTATTTTTTCAAGTTTCAAAGAGCTATTACACACCATGTTCCATTTAGAGCTCCAAATTCATCTATCTATATAGGAGAGAACAGAGGGAAAACTAAAAATAAAAACTGCTACTGTAAATGAACGCTTCAACCTAGAAGAACAAAATTTGGTGAGCCAATTGGATTGGTCTACTTGTCATTACCACCACGTGTGATCAATATTGGGTGAAAAAATATTTGCTGGTATTTCAGAAACTCGTAATTTCTTGGAATATTGGCAACCCCCTTCAAAGAAACTGCTTTTCCACAGTCTCTGCGTTGGTCTACATGAAGAGGAAACAAACCACAGAGACAAAACTGAGAACTCCTTTACTTTGTCAAGTTTCAAAGAGCTATTACACACCATTATGAATTTAGAGTTCCAAATTCATCTATCTATGTAGGAGAGAACAGAGTGAAACCTAAATATAAAAACTGATACTGTAGACGAACGCTTCATCCCAGAAGAACAAAATATGGTGAGAGAAGTGGGATTTGTGTACTGATCATTACCACCAAGTATCATCAACATTGGGTGAGAAAATATTTGCTGGTATTTCGGAAACTCGTTATTTCTTAGAAGCTTGGCAACCCCTCTCAATGAAAGTGCTTTTCCACAGTGTGTGCTGAGGGCTACTTGAAGAGGAAACAAACCATAGAGACAAAACTGAGAACTCCTTTACTTTGTCAAGTTTCAAAGAGCTATTACACACCATGTTGGATTTAGAGTTCCAAATTCATCTATCTATGTAGGAGAGAACAGAGTGAAACCTAAATATAAAAACGGCTACTGTAGACGAACGCTTCAACCCAGAAGAACAAAATATGGTGAGCCAAGTGCGATTTCTGAACTGATCATTACCACCAAGTATCATCAACATTGGGTGAAAAAATTTTTGCTGGTATTTCGGAAACTCGTTATTTCTTAGAAGCTTGGCAACCCCTCTCAATGAAAGTGCTTTTCCACAGTCTGTGCCTAGGGCTACTTGAAGAGGAAACAAACCATAGAGACAAAACTGACAACTCCTTTATTTTGTCAAGTTTCAAAGAGCTACTACAAACCATGTTGGATTTAGAGTTCCAAATTCATCTATCTATATAGGAGAGAACAGAGGGAAACTAAAAATATAAACTGCTACTGTAGACGAACGCGTCAACCTAGAAGAACAAATTTGGTGAGTCATGTGGGATTTGTGTACCGATCATTACTACCAAGTATCATCAAGATTGGGTGAAAAATATTTGCTGGTATTTCCGAAACTCGTTATTTCTTAGAAGCTTGGCAACCCCTCTCAATGAAAGTGCTTTTCCGCAGTCTGTTCCTAGGGCTACTTGAAGAGGAAACAAACCATAGAGACAAAACTGAGAACTCCTTTATTTTGTCAAGTTTCAAATAGCTACCACAAACCATGTTGGATTTAGAGTTCCAAATTCATCTATTTATATAGGAGAGAACAGAGTGAAACCTAAAAATAAAAACTGCTACTGTAAACGAACACTTCAACCTAGAAGAAGGAAATTTGGTGAGCCAACTGGGATTTGTGTACTTGTCATTACCACCACGTATCATCAACATTGGGTGAAAAAATATTTGCTGGTATTTCGGAAACTCGTAATTTCTTGGAAGATTGGCAACCCCTTTCAGTGAAAGTGCTTTTCCACAGTCTCTGCTTAGGGCTAAATGAAGCGGAAACAAATCATAGAGACAAAACTGAAAACTCCTTTATTTTGTCAAGTTACAAAGAACTACTACAAACCATGTTGGAATTATAGTTTTAAATTCATCTATCTATATATGAGAGAACAGACTGAAACCTAAATATAAAAACTGCTAATGTAGACGAACGCTTCAACCTAGAAGATGAAAATTTGGTGAGCCAAGTGGGATTTGTGTACCGATCATTACCACCAAGTATCATCAAGACTGGGTGAAAAAACATTTCCTGGTATTTCGGAAACTCGTTATTTCTTAGAAGCTTGGAAACCCCTCTCAATGAAAGTGCTTTTCCACAGTCTGTGCGGAGGGCTACTAGAAGAGGAAACAAACCATAGAGACAAAACTGAGAACTCCTTTATTTTGTCAAGTTTCAAAGAGCTACTACAAACCATGTTGGATTTAGAGTTCCAAACTCATCTATCGATATAGGAGACAACAGAGTGAAACCTAAATATAAATACTGCTACTGTAAACGAACGCTTCAAACCTAGTAGAACAAAATTTGGTGATCCAAGTGGCATTTGTGTACTGATCATTACCACCAAGTATCATCAAATTGGATGAAAGAATATTTGCTAGTATTTCGGAAACTCGAAATTTATTGGAAG